>NC_079903.1:846185-937195 GCF_024868665.1 Triplophysa rosa
AAACAAAATCAGTGGCAGACAAGACAAAACAACAACAGGACTAGGGTGAGACATCAAAAATAACAAACATGGGAGGGGGGGTGGGGCCAAACAAGGGCCCATAGGGGGCAGTCCAAAAGGGAGGTGGGGAGAAGTCCCAGTCCCCGGCTGCGCTCGAGGGCGCGGAGTCCTGGGGGACTTAGGGGGAGTCCTGGGGGGGACAGTCTTTGGCCCTGGCAGTTTCCCAGGGGCCGGCTGGACAGGGCTTGACGCCGGCTGGAAGGCCGGCTGGACAGGGCTTGACGCCGGCTGGAAGGCCGGCTGGATCACCGGGCTGGACGCCGGCTGGACAGGGCTGACGCCGGCTGGATCACGGCTGGACGCCGGCTGGATCACCGGCCTGGACGCGGCTGGATCACCGGACTGGACGCCGGCTGGATCACCGGACTGGACGCCGCTGGATCACCGGACTGGACGCCGGCTGGATCACCAGACTGGACGCCGGCTGGATCACCGGACTGGACGCCGGCTGGATCACCGGGCTGGACGCCAGGCTGGTCACCGGGCTGGACGCCGGCGACTCACCTGCTGGGACGCGCTGGCTCACCGTGCTGGACGCCGGCGGATCACCGGACTGGACGCCGGCTGGTCACCGGACTGGACGCCGGCTGGACCACCGGACTGGACGCCGGCTGGATCACCGGCGACCCGGCTGGACGCCGGCTGGATCACCGGCTGGACGCCGGCTGGATAGCCGGCTGGACAGGACTGGACGCCGGCTGGACACCGGACTGGACGCCGGCTGGACACCGGACTGGACGCCGGCTGGAACACCGGACTGGACGCCGGCTGCACCGGATGGACGCCGGCTGGACACCGGACTGGACGCCGGCACGACCCGGACTGGACGCCGGCTGACCACCGGACTGGACGCCGGCTGCACCGGACTGGACGCCGGCTGGACACCGGACTGGGCGCCGGCTGGATCACCGGACTGGAAACGCGGCTGCACCGGCGTGGATGCTCCTCCTCGACGCTTCTCCCTCCTTCTCCGCACCACTGGGTCCGTAGCCAACTTAGGCGGAACCATGGGGACCGGAGGGAGTTCTGCGTCGGTGAAGACCGCAGACGTCATCCCCGGGTCACTCCTCACCCACTCGCCACAGGCGCCGCCAGGAGAACCGGGGACCGTGGAGCTCAAGCCAGAGGGTACTAAGTCCCCCCGGGTAACGGCAGCCAGGACGAGTTCTTCCGGTACACTCAACCGCGGGGCGGAAGTTCCAACTGGGACCTTACCCCCGCGAGCGTCCCGGTTGACCACGTACCTGACCATATCCGCAAACCCTAGGGGACCCAGCAGCCTCTTCTCTGACGGCGTGAGGTGCCGAGTGAGGCAGCAGTCAAAAATCACTTTTAACTCTGCCTCACTAAACTCGGTTTCCTCTGCCATCTCCGAGAATGCTCTGGCGAACTCCCGGTTCCCGTAACTCCCCTGAAGGAACCCAAGCAGCAAGTGGGCTTGGCGAGAACGTAGGGAGACGCTGCATAGTCCATGTTTGCTGCCTGCTGGGTTCGGCTTGGTCGGTTCATTCTGTCATGAATTACGCTGGAAGAACCCAATTGCAGGCAGCCGTGGTGAGGTTTTAACAAAAAAGGGTTTATTTACAGATAACAAAACAAAAACCCACAATGGGGAGACAAAACACTATAACAAAGAGAGATTTCAAACGATAAACAAAAAACTTCCCACAAGGGGCAAAACGAGAACTACAAATCATAAACAAAACCAAACTTACAAAACAGGCAAGGTAGGGCATGAAAACGAGAACTACACGAAAGAACAGCAAACAGGAAACAGGAAACAATGAACCGACACAGGACTAGGAATACACAGGGTTTATAAAGGGGAAAACAAACGAGGGATGATAACACAGGGAGGGTGACGGGCAGGTGACAGGGATCAAACACTAAGGAGAAGCTAACGAGGTAACGAGAGGGCGGGGCTAGAAGACGAGACACCGGAGAGAACGTATATTATTGTCAAAAGGACAATAATATGTTTCTCTCCACACATAACCAAAGGCTTTGACATGACTCTGCTACAGGACCAAGGAAAATATGACTAAATGAAGCAGAGCCATGACAAAGTGTTTCACATCATGTTCGGCTTCGGCCAAGAATTTTCGTTTCGGTGCATCCCTAGTATATTCTTAAAGCAACTCATGTAAACACCTTAATCGTAATATTAGCTTACTCAGAGTAAGGCAAATAATTTGATTACTGATGTCCATGTAAACGTGGTCAATGACTGCGCTTCACTCAGTCGCTCACGGACCAAGCAAACGCTCCGCTCACATAATGCTCACGCTCACCGGTAAACCAAATCCCGCTAAGATCTGGCTATGACATAAAATGTGTCTTGTAAGCCTAATTGTTTTCAGTTTATAATACACTTCTTGAATAATTGTCTCAGATTAAGTCAGGATAGTGCCTTTTCTCTCACCATCTAGCTTGCTTAAATGTTAACATCTCACGACACGACGTAATAGTGTACCCCCAGCGCTATTACATCAAATACGTTACGTTACGTTAAATAGGCTACGTTAAATAATTATATGACTATTATGTAATTATATGTAATTATATAATAACTATATTTTTCAAAGTAGGCTATTCTAGTTGCATTTTTCATCAATTAATTTCTTAAATGATCCTTTGATTATGTTCTAGCGGCGAATTTGTTTTTTTGGCCCGATGCCAAACTTACTTGCCGACCCCTGCTCTACGAAGTACAAAGCTTATTCAGGATCAGATTTATTAGCATATAAAAGTAAAAAATTCATCCACCATCAGAAATGTGCTGGACTAATTCCTGCCGTATGTGGCTTTTATCCTCAAAATGCGTGACACACAGACAAAGAATGAGGAAATGCAATAAAAGTACTGGAACAAGCTTGTTCAGATTTGATCTGTTCTCCTTCATGTCAGAACATCAAACATGAAATGCATTTGCAGCAGATGTGTATGACCCTTCATCATCCAAACATGTGCTGTGCAGAAACTGTCTGACATCTGATATGTAAAGCAGTCTTTTTTAATAAAGAATCATTTAGATCTGAAAAGAAAAAAAGCATTAAATATTGTAGCGAGGAAGGCGGGACGAGAGCCGTGGGGCAGGAAGGCGGGGCCGGTGGCGTGAGTGATAATGAGTGTCAGCTGTACGCGCACCGGTCCCGCATGCCTCACGGGGAGCTAGGGAGCATAAGAGGACGAGCGACGGGACTGCCGACGAGAGAGGACCGGGCCCGGAAATGTTAAGTTTTATTTATGTTTGTGTGGCCGGCAGTCGACCGTGAGGTGGCTGCCGGCCTTTTACTTCCGTGTTATTGTTTGTTTATTTTTGATTAAAGTTTATTGTTTAAATGTTCGCCGGTTCCCGCCTCCTTCCTTCCCTACATTGAACTTTGTTACAAATATATATATTATAGCTGTCAATCGATTAAAAAATTTTATCGAGTTAATCACAGTCATGGACTGTGATTAATCATGATTAATCGCAAATTTAAAATACCAGGATTTACCTGTAAATTTGTTGAAATAAAGAAATGCATGACAAACTAGTTTAAGGAGACAGATTCTCCAGTTTAATTATCTCAGCAATTTACATTTCTATTATAATCCTATTTTAGAAATTAAATGTTTGCAAAGAGACCAAATGAACAGTATCTACATTCTTGATCTAATAATAAAGAAAATGAAATGCATAACAAACTAGCTTAAGGAAACAGATCATCCAGTATAATTATCTCAACAGTCAACAATTATATTATTGGCTCTACATTGTGCATCTATGCAACATTCCTCCTGCCAACCAATCATAAAGTCTGTTGTTTCAGCCAGTTGCTAAGAGAGACTAGCTTATTAACATTTTCAGATGACAGAGCTGACCTCTTCTTCTGCACAATGTGGCCTGCCAAAGAGAACAGTCTCTCACACGGGACTGTTGAGGCAGGTGTAGCCAAATACCGTTTTGCAATATGGGCCAGCTTACCATGTGAACCTGAATGTGCTGACCACCACTGCAGTGGACATGTGTCTATGCTGATACAGGGCTCTGCCTTGTACCTCTCTAGACATGTATCTGTGAACAGTGCCTCATCATCAGACTCCGACTCTGATCCCATCACTAGGAGGGCCATCTTCTTCTTTGGTGGCTCTGGTTCTACTTCTTCTCCAAAGGTCTGTGGAGCAGGTTCCCCATGCTTCAGCATCATATTCAGCTTTTGCCACACCTCTCCCCTCTCTGCTTTGGGCAAGCACCTCAGCTCCTTGAACCTGGGATCTAGAGCTGTTGCTACCTTTAACCACAATAGGTTTGAGGTCTCCCTTCGCCTGTTGAGGTCCTTTGTGAATGCACCCTTGAAGCGCACTATGTAGGCAGGGTCAACATCAGAGACTTCCATTGTACGCAGGAGATGGCACAGCGCAGGTAGCACCACAGAGCAGGATACATACTTTTCACCACCTAGGAGCTCAGTGATGTACCTACAGTACAGACACACAATTGACAAAATGAGACTACAGTTTACATTCAGATGGTACCTATTCAGGGTATATTACATTATGTTTAGACGACTTATAAACTACTTTATTTTATTAGTAAAATTGAATCGAAAAGAATCACATTACTTGCATGGTTTCAGCACTGCTTCCAGCTTTGCCAGTCTGTCAAAATCAGCTGAGGTTAGCATGGCTAACTCATGCTTCTACTGTGCCAGCGCTGCGTTCAGTGGATCTTTATTGCATTGAAGCCGCCTTATCATTTCAAGAGTCGAATTCCAGCGCGTCGTTACATCCTGCACGAGAGACTCCTCTGTTAGTCCATGCGAGACTTGCAGAGCTTTTAGCTCTGCAGTGTTTGCGGGACTGTGCTTGAAGTGTCCAACTATTTTACGGCACTTTGCTAAAATGCTGTCAAATCCGCTGTCCCGAATAGTCATGGTGATTACTCTTTGTATAACGTGCGCCACACAAGGAATATGCTCGAATGGTAAACTCCTTGCAGCAGCAATCATATTGGGAGCACTGTCCGTTCCTATTGTAGTGACTTTGTCCGTTATCTTCCACTCATTTGCAACGTTGAGAAACTGGTTTGCGCATGCTTCGGCAAAATGCCTTTCTTCGGTTTTTAACACGCCTAAAGTGAATGAGTGCAGATGCCAGTTGTCATCGATTAGGTGTGCTGTTACACCGAGGTAGTTTTGGTTACTTACTGATGTCCAGTGGTCTCCAGTAAGTGCAATGAAAGTGCCTTCTGCCAACTGACTCGCCTTTTTAGCTTTTTCAGTGTCGTACAGTTCATCTACTCTCGAAACAATAGTTCCCCTCGAAGGTAACTGGTACGATGGGTCGCCTGTGGCAATCTGAATGATGTCTTGAAGCCCACGGTCCTGAACTATGCTGATGGGTCTGCAGTCTGTGGCGATCCATTTAGTAATGGAATAAGTTAGCTTTGCTGTTGTTGTTTTGTTTACAGGTTTGCCCCGGCTGCACTCATCCAGTGTCCTTTGACGAGCACGGCTTGTTGACGCTGTCTCATCACCAGCAACTTTGCTAACATCTGCAAAATACATATGTTTGGCCCGAAGATAGTACTTCAAACTTGTCGATAAGACGGTGATAAGACAATTCGTCAATTCGTGCACACAACTTTGGTTTTATCCAAACTTCCATCTGGAAGCTTTTTATAAAGAAACTTGCCATTAAGCAGACCAGGTGTTGTGTCTTCTGCCATCATGTTAAGCAGCGTAGTGTTCACTGTACGTCACCAAATGCTACGGCGTAGGGCACGTGTCTCCGCGCTGCGATGACGGCAAGAAGTTGGGTTCAAACCTTATTAAACGATTAATTCTCGTTAAAAAAATATTATCGCATTACATTTTTTTGATTAATCGCATATGTTAACGCGTTAACGTTGACAGCCCTAATATATATATATATACTTGACAGTAAGCAATACTGTTCCCAGATAAACAGTGCGTCGCATTTATTATTAAATAAAGTCTCTGTCTTACTCTCATTATTTTCATCCACATTTGCCTACCAACATTTCAGAGGACATGCAAATCTGTTTCTCTCTCCCCTCTTTCTGACAAATTGTCTCTCTTCACATTGCGCTTAACCCCCGGGTTATCTCCGTTCTAAACCCCTCTTTAACCAAAGATAATAAATAATAATGTGCCTTTGCCATTACAATGAATGGGGATAGAATGCAACGCTCCATATGGCCGCTCCGGCGAAGGAAGCACCCCCACCCCCCAGTAAAAACAGCCAATCGACAAAGATTGGCTGTTCTCTATGGCTGGGTTCTCTTGCGCCACTTGTCAGCCTGTGTGCAAGTAACAGAAGCGACCTCGAATAAGGGGACTTTTAGCGAAATTCAAGCATATGAAACATATGAAATAAACGCTGTTCCTAAATATGTTGTTTAATTAGGATTTTAGCCGGCGATTGTAGAAATATCAGTATTCTCATTTCACGTCTTTCTTTAATTACGTTATAACTGCCCAGAGATGCGTTGCAAACATGGCCGCCCCCTTTCCTGCCATATTGGGGAAAATAAATACTATCAGAGTCAATCCCGTTAATATCATTTTTTTCATCATTTAGCATATTTTTAAAACTTTAGTTTGTCAAAAAGGTATTTGGTTAAATGCATTTACCTACCCCATATAACAGTGTTCCCAAAATAAATTATTTCTGTTAAGACTAGTCTTTACTTTTTAAGTCAGCTGCATCAAATCTTAGATGGGTCTAATTTAAGACAGAAAATTAAGGTCACAATTACCAGCTGCAGTGTCTTTTGTCCTCCACCAGAGGGCACTCTTATCAACACCCGGACTGTTCACACTACATTTCCCATAAGTCACTAGCTGTGTCCCAATTCGGGGGCTGCAACCTTCTAAGGTCGCGGACTTTAAAACGAGTACTTGTTCTTCAAAGCACTCAGCCTCAAAAGTCCAAGAAGCAAACTGAAATGAGACGAGCTAGCCTTGCGGATGATTTCCTAATTGTGTCACCTGCTGCTCCTGTTGCTTCCTGCATGGACACAGCAGAGACGTTTCTGACTTAATACGGAGCCAGAAACATTTTATTTTACTTTAGAAGTATGACACGTTTATGTAGATTAAAGAAGCCCGACAGTATATTAAATGAACTAACCTTATGAATTTAAAATACAATAATGAACATCATATATAATATTAAAACACTGAAATGGACCGTTTTTGTGAATTACTTACTTTTATTTACCTAATGTTTTGAATGATTATTTAAAAATGTCAAGCTGTTACAGGTGTGCAATGAATCTCGGGATAGCCAACGCTGTGAAGGATACAGTCGTTCTATCCTTAAAAACCCACGGAAATAAGGTTGTATTTTGGGGCTGCATTTGAAGCAACCTTTGAATCGGGACAGCCTTAGGCTCGATTCATATTTCGCGTCTAAAACCACGCGGAAAACGCGAGCTGCACTGTGTTCTCCTTTTTTTCCAAAGCGCCTGGACTTTGCGCTCTCCTGGTGTCTGTCGTCGCTAAGCAACCATGGGCCATGATAGCCGTTGAGACGAGGAGGTATGAGGTATAAACAAAGGATATATGGATTATATGCACTGAAAATACCTTGCAATAACTCTGCTACTAGATTTAGTTGTGCTGTGATCATCTGTGTCTCCATTTTCATTGATCTTGTCTATATAGGCTGGTTGGTTCTTGTCACATGACCTGCAGTGCGCTTGCGCCTTTCTGAAAAGTTGAGATTTTTTCATCTCTATGCGGTGCCGACGCTCCTGAAAAAAAGAGCGCGTCGCACTGCATGCGCGTCGCCCCTATTTGCGTGCGACTGCCGTGCGTCTACATTTAAAATAACGAATATGCGCGCGGAAAAGACGCGAAATGTGAATCGGGCCTTACCAGCCTTCAGTCGCGCTGAACGTTTCCCCCGAATTGGGACACAGCCATTGCCTGGACTCATTGTTTAATCACTTCCACCTGTTTCTTGTTATCTGTTTAGTTCTGTCTATTTAAACCTAGTTTTCTCAGTCATTCTTTGCTTGGTATTGTGTTTATGTTGCAGTTGCTTTTCTTTAGTTACCCTGTTCTCCTTTTCGGACTGATTATCTGTTTATGACCTCTGCCTGTTTTTGGATTGTGCTGCCTTGGATTACTACCCCTTTTAATAAACTGCATTTGGATCCTCACCTCTGTGCCTGTGCAAATTGTGACAGATGGACCCCTGGCTAACTTTTCGTTAGATAGTTAATCTATCTAATCTATGTTGCCATGGAAACCAATAAACTGTCAACTGCTCTAGATTCAAAAATGGCCTGACTTTGTATTGTGCTTTACAGTAGCAAATATTTTTATAAATGGACAAAAAGAAGAGGAAGAGCTTTCAAAGACCAATATAATTCACTGGACGTTTTATGAAAATGCTGGAGATTTATTTTTTGTAGATCTTTGATGGTTTGTGAAACGGATCGATTAACACTATTAATGTTCTCAGTTACTGTAGTCCAAGCCCTGTTTTTATGATTATTTGCACTGTAATCACAAAATTTGTTCATTTAAGTTGATTTGGCAGCGTTGTATCTCTCTAATATGCAAATATTTTCAGCAAAGAAAAGCTGGGTTTAGCGCCTACTGTCAGCCATTTTGTTTTAAGTTGTTCAGTGTCTTACGTTTTCTACAACTTAGACTGTCTGACTAAAGACTTCCATGAGCTTATTTATGCAATAACAGTCTTTCTTCACTGACTTTAGTAAGTCAGACTAATTCTAAGACAATGTCTTTAAACCATGGCTATGTTTATCCAACCTGCCCCTGAACACATGAGGGAAGTGAGAGCAGAATAAACACAAACGAGCAACAGCCACATCTGCCAACAACTTACACCATGTCTACACCGGACGAGACACGACAAAAGACATTAGAACCGCATTAGAACTAGGGATGCACCGAAATGAAAATCCTTGGCCGAAGCCAAATAAAAATGAAACACTTGGCCTAAGGCCGGATACCGAACACTGAACATGGCTTTTCGCATTTCTTCTATTTATTTAGCCAATTTGTTCACTATTGCACAAACTGAATGGTCAAAATGTGCTTTTTATATTTTGTCCTGCTTTTCAATATAATACAATATAACTTAAAATAAAATTGAGTTAAACAAGTAGGCTGAATTAAAACAAAAAATTGAGCCCCATCCCTTCTTGAATAGCCTATTTTAGGCCCATAACTGACTGCTCAAAGAATGTACTGTACCCCTTCAACAAAACACTTAATTAAAAAGTGTCATTCAATATCATAAGCTAAAAATATGAATAAACAAAAACTGTTGGATTATTATAGGCTACATTGCAAAAATGATTTAAAGAAAAAAGACATCCATGCAAGCAATTCTGACTGACAACCATTTCAGTTCACGTCTCTCCTCCAAACTCCACCCACAAAAGCTAACTGTTCTCTCAGAAGGTGCACACGTGGCCGGGACGCACAGAACAAGTTGACAAGTTGTTTAGTACAGGGAATTGTACTAAATTGAACCGATTCGTTTAAACAATGTAAGAGATCAGCGAATCATTCAAAGCCCAGTGAACCACAAGAGAACGTAGGATGTGATTGAGCTTTGCTCATTTAGTAATACTGGTTAATTATGGGCTGAAGTTAGTTGAAAAGGATAAAAAAGCTTATATTAGAATGTGAATGAATTTAATGTTTTATTATGTAAATGTAACTTATTAGTTGTCATTTTAATCTAATTTTTAGAACTTTAATATAACTGTTAAGCCACTTAAAGGGACGGTGGGCCTACACGCACGTTGCACCACCTCCGCCTCATTTCGAGCCAGGAAAAACCCTGGCGGCGGGGCTACTGTCAGACCGTCCGCTCCAGTCTGAAGTACACAAGTTACCGACCGGTAAAGACGCTTTCATTCAGAAATTTAATCCGGCTCGGCAAGTTCCGTGCTGTGTCTTTCTCTGACACTTTAAAATGCTCCACACACTGCTGACGCGTTTGCTGCATTATAGTGTGCACTATAGTGCCTTATTATATCTACATTGTATGTATACATGTATATAATACTACCTCTACTTACTACATGATCCATTTGCACAAGTGTACATACAATCTGTTAATATGTATATACTACCTACCTATATACTACCCTGTACAATGTCTCTTATATGTTATTATCCCCCATTTTCTGTAAAATAGTCTTTATTTTATATATGCATATTTTAGAATCTTTTAGACTGTAAATCGTATTATATTGTATTGTGATTGTGTTGAATGTCTGTACTAGAAGCTTCCAACACCAAAGAAAATTCCTTGTGTGTGCAAGCACACTTGGCAATAAAGCTCCTCTGATTCTGATTATGGCGGATTCAGACGGTACGCGGTGAGCGGTGGAATTGCCGCGCGGCAGCTGCCTTTCTCTCTAGTTGAAGCACTTTGTGCAGTCTACTCGGTGCTCACGTCGCGGTGTTGGGGCGGACGTTGCCATGATTACAACCAAGGTCCCACTTGTATTTGCAAAAAACGACATAAAACAAATAAAATTCTGTGTTTTCGTCATTATTTGTTTAATTTCACTTATTGTCTTCAATGATTTAATAAACATTTTTCGTTTGGGCCAACTAATGTTGCTTAAATTGATTTGCCTGTGGAACGTCATCACTTGCACTTGCTGATGTAAAGAATTTGTGGGAAATACGATTTTGTATCAGGTAACCCAAGTTGGCTAACCTAAACAATGCATCCCAGGCACAGGCTTTTGAAAGAAATGCAAAATCTTCTTATTTGTGTATGAGATTTTTGATGTATCGTACAGCTCTGGGAAGTCAATAACAGTTAAAACTATCTTTTCCTCCATCTGTTCAACGTTCGTCTACAAGATGAGATAAATGTTCTATGATTGGCAGTTAATAATCTGTTCATTGATTGGTTAAATCCGACGCGGCTGCCGCTGCCGCTCACAAGAAGATAAAACATTTTTTATCTTCAGCGGCGCCTGCCGCAAAGAGCCGTGCCCGTGGAAGCAGCAGGATTTTGGGTGCACGAGCACCGCTTGCGCACCACCTCTGCTCCACCAATGAAACCGCCCGCGTTTTGCCGCTTACCACATGTTTCCCATTGAAAATTAACTGGACAAACGCGACTGCCGCGTACCGTGTGAATGGCCCATTACTGTACATTAACACTGCCGCAGTCGAGAGCATCAAAAATCGCTCTGGCCGCCCTGCCAAGAACGCTGTAGAAAGATTCGTGGATGCTCTGACGTAGACCAAAGTTTACAGGTCTGCGTTCTCTAGAATCCTCTCAAGCGGTGGACTTCTACATTCCGATAGTTTGCTACCGAACCGCGTCACATCTCATTACCATAAAGTTGACCTGATTTCAACTCTCCACGACACCCAAGACGCTCACATAGAAAATGAATGACTTCCGGCCACTTTGACGCTCTCAACGGCAGCTGTGTGAACGCACAGTGAAGGGCTCAGCATAGTCCAGGCGAATTGCGCTTTCATTTGGGGGTAAAACGACGCTCGAAAACTTTGAGAGACGGTATAGTGTTTTCGAACAATCAAACACCCCTTTGTTTCTGGAGGCGGGGTTTACATGACATATGCAAATAGCCTCTGTGCACGTGGCCACACAAACAACACACCCACCTATTACATAATAGCCATGGACCAATGGTGGCTCGAGGGTGTTTACCGGCCAACAGGAAAACTTTCCCGGAAAGTTCTGTTTGGTTTGCTGCAGCGAACTAGTGAAACGAATTGTCGTTTGGACCAGATTTTGTTCAAAATCAGGTCACAGACGGTCGTTTTTCGATTTTGAATGTAGTATGCTGAGCCCTTTAATGTAAAGCCTGCGCGCATCTCTCTCACTCTCTCTCTGCGCTGGTTGCTGCTTGATCATATCACACTGTTTTTGCTATTTTCGGCAGAATATTTTCGGTTGCCTAACATTCGGTTTAAAGCGACAACGAGCAACTTTTTGACCTTAAAATAATGTCTTTAAAATTATTTAAGTGGTAGGTCAACTTTTAACTGGACAAATTTTACTGCCGCTGCTACCTAAGCAGCCTCCTATCGGCTGAAATTGCACTTGTAACTTTAGTGTTCGGGCCTGTACAAGCCCCGCCTATCCCCTGCTTTTCGGCATACGTCACGTTTTACTCGTAGCCTGGGAGAAGTTAGCCAACAGCAGAGCTAACAGTAAGACGAAACGAACCAAAACATCACCATGGCAGAGCCAGCCAAAAAAACCATAGCGGGTTTTGTCAGAAGGAAGCAAAGAAAAGAAAGCAAGAGAGTGATCGGACACGAGGCCGGTCACGAATCAATATCGGATGGGCTTACACTCGGTGGCGTGAGCAGCAAGAGGCAACAGGTTGCAAAACGGATGGAGACCTAGCGGTCCTGCTCCTGGATTTGTAAGTGTTATTTGTACATTTTTTGTTACTGTCCTGTACTTTTGAACGTATTTGTTATTAGTCTGTGTCATTGGCGCACCACCAGTTCACACTAGCTGAGAGATAACATAGAGATAAATAGCAGGGCAATGTTGGCTTGCTCACCGGGAGACTGCATTTATTCATTTAATTATTTATTAGATATTATTTATTAGAATGATCTTGCTTGGTCTAAACACCATGCACTGTGCTGTGTTTTACCTCTCTGTGTTTTTCTTATTTTCTCCTGTAAAGCTGCTTTGGAACAATGCACATTGTGAAAAGCGCTATATAAATACAATTGAATTGAATTGAAATAAAATAATATATGGTTGCCGGTGTCGATAGCTAGCATGTTGTCATGTCTCGTCATGGATGTGTGTAGTGCTTGTAAATGAAGACTGAAAAACCACAATAAATGTGTTGTGGTAAAAAGTAGCAGATTCTTTATTTCAGACCAGTAAACCGCGTAAATGTTGAACAGTCCAGTCGTTGAGTAGGCTAATGTTGTCGTTATATATATATACATTCTAATATGCGCTGTTTTCATAGCTTATCTGGGACTGCCGGGTTCGTTGGCTTTATAAACAAACTCACGCGAATTGAGCTGCCAGCGGGAAATCTTTGCGACAGTTTTTACGACACAGTAAACAGACAATTCTGCTTATCAACCACGTGGGGCAACAGTGAGCAGAAGTTGCTCGTTGTCGCTTTTAACCCATTATAATTGTATTTTTTGTCCACACTGGATGCGGCCGACGTAGACACGGTGTTACAATGTTATGTGTTTTTTACTTACTTACTGACGGTCACATACTTATCACTGAATCTCATGTTGTTACACAAATATTTTATCATTTTACATGATCATGTTTGTGTGTGTTTTTAAAGTTCTTAACATTGTTCTTTAATGTTTAACATTTTGTGTGTGTTTTACCTCGAAACACCAGGCCGGTGTGTTTAAATGTTGCTACGCTTATTCAGCAATTATTGTGATATGAACAATTCAGTTAAGTCAGCAATGTAGTAGTAATAATAACACCATTAATATTCAAGCTGGTTAAACTGATGACTCGTGATATCATGTTCAATGACTTACATGCAGTAGGTAGAGTGCCCTAACATTCAATCATCTAATGTACTGACCGTATAAACACTAAACAGTAAAACAAATGCCTCACTGTACAGACAAGACAAACAGTGTGCTGCTACTGTGGTGCTCTGCTATTTCACTACATTAAAGCTTCAATGCGTTAAGGAAATATCTCCAGAACACATTAAAGTGTGTTAAATGCAGACGTCACGTGAATTACCTCTCCTCCATGTCCATCAAAGATGCTGAAGATGTGCGGATGACTCCCGTTGAGTGTGTCAGTGAGGAGGATGTCAAACCTGTCCTCCATGTGATCCCTCCTGCCCTGGACAGAGTACACCGCAGCAGCTGGACTCCTGAACTCCCACGTCCTGGACACCTGCTCGTCGTCCGCAAGGTCTCCGTCATTCTTCCCCTTTATCACGTGTATGGACTGCGCGATGGTCTTGACGTCATCCGTGTGGAAGAGATAGCTACAGAGCGCCAGACTGATGCAGAGGAGCAGCAGGGTCCCGGGTCTGAGGAGGAGATATCGCATGATTCTCCACAGCACGGACAGCACGCTCATGCTCTCCTCCGGCACGCGCACTTAATGCGTGCGCAACGGCGAGCTGATGCTGTTCTAACGCATTTTATCCCCCGCACTTCAAAAGCACATCCGTTGCAACGAACAAGAACAAATGCTAAAATATATGTAGGCGCTACGTATAGTTTTATCAAGGCGGTGAACAAACCGAGTGACGCTCTGATCGACGTCCGTCCGGCGCGTGCTCCTGGCTGCAGGTGCACAGTACGCGAATGCCTTGAGATTACATGAGATCAGTCATCTGTGTGTCTGTTTATATGGCTGAGAAATAGAATCAGATGTCAGACAGAGACACCGACGGACACACAGTCATAGCGCTCGCGCTGCATTCACACACACACACACACACACATCTGTTACGCGCATGTAAATACAGCTGAACAAAATGCTTGTCAAAATAAAAGTCCATATTCATCGTGCCATCTCCATGCGTAAAACTAAATCATCAAAGTAAAAAAATAGTATACTTCATTGTTTTTATCATTCTAGAATACTGTAGCATAATATATCAATTACAACACTTTGTTAATGTAAAGTATTCTGTATTATGATTTGACTAAGACCGCCCAAATCTACACGTAGTTAAGGGGGGGGCGTAATTGTAAATCTCATTGTATCGCCTGTCAGTACAATTGCTTTGGAACCTGATGTTCCGAATATGGTAAGAGGCGTTACATTTCCGTGAAATGCTTGCAGTATTCGACCAATCACTACGCACTGGTGAACTGGCTAATCATAGCACACCTAGCTTTTCAGAGCGATGAGCTTTGTAAAAAATCAGTGTTTCAGAGAGGCGGGGCAAAGTGGAGATACAAACATGCACGGTATGTGGAAAATACAAAGTTTTTTAAACTTTAAATGGTGTGTACACATTGCGTTACATCTAAAACAAACAATAATATTCGTTTTAGCCGTGCAATATGACTCCTTTAACATTTCCCATAAGTTTACTATACTGCCCTACACAGGCAAAGAGCAATAACTACACATTTGGTAAAAATTGAGATATGGCTTGAAATGGGCATTGTGACTTCTTTTCTCCTGGTTCAATTTTGTCCAGTTTTAGAGAAACAAGAGTGTCAAAACTGCTGTATGGCTACAGTGCAATGACAGTCTGGTGTGAAACCTTTCAAGGCATTTTTCTTAGTTTCAGTGTTTGCGTAGTTTGTAGGGCAGTATAGTACATACTAAATCGTGTGGCTCACATGGTCGAGTCCTGCGTAATTCGTGATGATCAAAGTGTAGTCATAGATAAAGTATATTATACTTAATACTACAGGTTTTTCTTTTTATGAGATGTGAAAAATAGACAAGGATACAAGACTTTTGAGAGGACATGATGTGTATTAGTGCAATCACAAACCTCTGAATTTCATAAGCTCTGCCCTCAGGAACACGCAACCAATGGGGGAAACAGAGTTAGCTTAACCAATCAGGGCGTTTTGGGAGGAGGGGATTCTAAGACTAAATCAAGCGTTTGGTAAAAATGCTGTTGCAATAATGTAAAATATGTGAAAAATAGTGGGGGGTTTTTACAATCAAGCATGAAAACTTATTGTAGCCGAGTCAGTAGGGGGTGCTGTTGGACTGTCACTGCATGCCATAGCAGTTGTAGAAGGAGCGTTGGGCCTGTTATACTGTATATGCTGCCTCTGTGGCTGTAAGTCTATGGAGCCAGAAATATGACAAAACAATCTGAATTTGAATTTCATAAATCTGAATTATTGACAAGTGTTTTTTAACAAAACTGAATATTATATGGGAGTTAAAATAGTTTTGAATTAGATTTTGATTTCGAATTTGAATTTTTTTACTTGAATATTGAACATTTGAAATTTAACACAATTGCTTTTTTTAAGGCAGAGTTTTATAGGCATTCATATTCAAACAACATATTTTTTGCTCTGAATTCTTAGATTGCAAATATCCAGTTTTTTTTTAAATACAGCCTCACGTTTTCAAGATGAAGAAGAAATTCGGAACATCAAATTCAATTTTCTAAAATTCAAAACGCAGAAATTCAGATCGTACAGAAAGTAGGTCAGAGGTCGTCCACAGGGAAGAGTAGAAGATCTCGGAAAAGTCAAACGGAGCGCTTTGGCCACAATGGCCAGTTATTTGTTCTTATTATCCAATCAAACTCCAAACATGCTGTTTTGGAGAGTGGAACTTCTTACATTGCAATAAAAAGGATTTACATTTTTCAAATTGCGACCACGCCCACAAGACTACACGGGTTGATCGTTTGTTGTTGCTGCAGCATAGCCAAGCTCATACCGCTGCAATCTTAGGCAGCTGCCCGGGATGTGTGCGCTCACTGCCTGCGTTTTTGCCTGCTGTGCCTCCACTGTTTGCGCTCACTCCCAGCGTTTGCTGTTGGTGCTTTTACCCACAGTGTGCTTAGTGCACGCTCGCTGCTAGCTGCCCCACTATGCGCGCTGGCTTCGAGCGTTTGTGGGTGCATATACATTTAATATATTAGACATGTATACAATTTTTATAAAGAATGTTTGTGGGTCCTGCAAAGTCAATAGCCGGGTTTCCATCCAAAGTTGCGAATTTAGCTTATGCGCAAAATTGGAATATCGCATAAAACATTTTCGAATAAGCACCGTTTCCATCCAAATAGTCAACCGTCACTTCCTAATAAACTGCCACTAAATATCAGTAAGAAAAGTAAGAGAAGCCACTGAATATAATGATTTTCATATAGAATAATACTTGCGCAAGCAGACGATTACGAAACACAATAAATGCGGTGCTTTTGTGGATGTCTGCTGTTTGGGAAACACAGTCGTGACAGTTCTAAGAGGCAATTACAGAATACTTTGACGACTTTGCTCAGGCATTTAAGAATGACCGTAACAACATTTCTCATGCTGTGTAACAAGATCAGTTCTCTGGTTAGTCAGGTTACGCCGTCTCATAGTGCAGTTACGTGGCTTTTTGGAGGAATTTATTCGGCAAATGCGTTTCCATCTCCCATTATTCGCATTAACCCTTTTTCGCAAAACTGAAAAACCACCTCAAGCGAGCGTAAAAACTTTTTGCGAATTAAGGGTTTTTAATTCGAAATTTGGCGTTTCCATCACTCGTTTCTGATGCGAAACTTCAAAATGCGAATAAAACCAGAGTGATGGAAACCCGCTTAATGACGTACATGGCACGCTGCAATAAAAGTTATGTATAACATTTAATGCTACAATAGAGAGAAAATGAATAAACTATGTAAGCTACAGACTGAAATAATAACTTTTGTAATAAAAAAATAGTGTGTAATAGTATTGAAATGCTATAACTTTGATCCAGGACACATTTAACGACCAGCTGAAACAATCTGGACACAACACACGTAAAGATTTTTTCTTATGACTAGAGCCGATTCCAGTCTTTGTCAGTCAGAAAGGAGCACACACCTAACTGCTGTGCCAGACCACTACACCACACATTCAACGACTGGACGTTCTGCTGAACCAACAAATCTATCGATCTATGTTATATTCCCGTTTTGTCAGTAAAGCAACCATGATGTTCGTGTTTTTGTATGGTTATGCACTTTCTGTTTCATGCAGATTAAACATTTTGATAATGATAACAAGAGAGCATTTATTCCTCAGGATATAATGTAAGTTTGTTGTGGATATAGTTCACTATAAATAATATGTTGAGTAATATATGACTGAAAACGCCATACCTTAATATCCAGGTGCATTTTGCTGCGTTCGTTTTGCAGGCTACTGTATAGTAGATAGAACATGTGTTTATTTTTATTTCATTTAGACTGTATTCACTAAAACGCATAAACTGATAGCTTTTTTATTTTGCGTTGACAAAGTAGGCTATATTTAGCTTAAGATGGAGGTGTGTTCGTTTGCTAAATGAAAATCTTTTTGTTTTAATTGTACCTCATTGCTTCTTGTACTTCATATAAATAAATGAATAAAAGTACTTTAAAACTGCAGTCTTTGTCATTTAAAAAATATACATAGAAATAACACAACAATAGCTTTTATATTTTTCTCCTCATTTCTCTATCTCATTGTTTGTCTGTGTTCAGTCTTTAGCTGTGAACACATCTGTGGCATTGTCAGCCATTATGATCAAATTCCATTCATAATATAGTGAAAATAAGATTTGATTAAACATGATTAATGTTTACGACTGGCATGCTGGCTGCACTGACAAAAAAATTCCTTTAGCCAAAGAATAGACAACAGTACTATTACACACTATTTTTTATTAAAGTTTTTATTTCAGTCTAAATGCAGTCTGTAGCTTACATAGTTTATTCATTTTCTCTCTATTGTAGCATTAAATGTTGTACATAACTTTTATTGCAGCGTGCCACGTATGTCATTGACTTTGCAGGACCCACAAACGTTCTTTATAAAAATTGTATACATGTCTAATATATTAAATGTATATGCACCCACAAACGCTCGAAGCCAGCGCGCATAGTGGGGCAGCTAGCAGCGAGCGTGCACTAAGCACACTGTGGGTAAAAGCACCAACAGCAAACGCTGGGAGTGAGCGCAAACAGTGGAGGCATAGCAGGCAAAAACGCAGGCAGTGAGCGCACACATCCCGGGCAGCTGCCTAAGATTGCAGCGGTATGAGCTTGGCTATGCTGCAGCAACAACAAACGATCAACCCGTGTAGTCTTGTGGGCATGGTCGCATTTTGAAAAATGTAAATCCTTTTTATTGCAATGTAAGAAGTTCCACTCTCCAAAACAGCATGTTTGGAGTTTGATTGGATAATAAGAACAAATAACTGGCCATTGTGGCCAAAGCGCTCCGTTTGACTTTTCCGAGATCTTCTACTCTTCCCTGTGGACGACCTCTGACCTACTTTCTGTACGATCTGAATTTCTGCGTTTTGAATTTTAGAAAATTGAATTTGATGCTCCGAATTTCTTCTTCATCTTGAAAGCATGAGGCTGTATTTAAAAAAAACTGGATATTTACAATCTAAGAATTCAGAGCAAAAAATGTGTTGTTTGAAAATGCATGCCTATAAAACTCTGCCTTAAAAAAAAAGCAATTGTGTTAAATGTCAAATGTTCAATATTCAAGTAAAAAAAAATCTAATTCGAAATCAAAATCTAATTCAAAACTATTTTAACTCCCATATAATATTCAGTTTTGTTAAAAAACACTTGTCAATAATTCAGATTTACGAAATTCAAATTCAGATTGTTTTGTCATATTTCTGGCTCCATATAAGTCATGCCATAGTTAAATTGGTTGGGTCTCTGGAAGAAGCTGGCGGCGTTATCGAGCCGATCTGGGTGCGTGCTGCAAGTGGTGGACTGCTTATACAGCCATTGGAAAAGCAGTGGACATTAAATCCACGTTTTCGTCCGCTTAGACTACCGGATCGATGAGTGATTGAGAGATTGGCTCAGCGCGTGGCGAGGAACGCCAGACCGCTGTACTTACCCTCTTCAGAATTGCGCATGCCTTTAAGAGCATGAAGAGTTATGTGTGCTTTTGAAGTGTTGATCACTGTTTTCCCTACCTAAGTTTTGGTTATGTTTACCTTTATATATTTGTTTATTGTATTAGTCTGATATTTTGTTTCTTTTGTTTGATTGTCGGCCCATGACCACTTTATTATACTGCCTCTGTATTGGATGTGTCCGTGCACTGACTGAGCCATAATTTATATCTGCCCTGCATATAGTGACTGAGAGAGACATACACTTATTCTTATTTTGGGCGTGATGTGGTAGTGATATGTATACACGGATTTGTGTTTGTGTATTGGTGTGACGCGAGATATTGTATTTGGTTTCTTTTGTTTTATTCTTCTCTGAAGATACTATATTTGCATAGGCGACTGTGGGCGGTGTTTGCTCAGGGTCAGACCAACCTGATACCAGTTAAATAAAGATTAATGTCTGACTATAATACTCTGCTATATGCATTCATTTGAGTGACTGTGTGGGGAACTCATCTGGGAACTCCTACCCGACTCTAAATTGGAGTAGCATAGTCTTGGGCGGTTGTGTATAACAACCCGCTCTGTTACACTATCATAGGACATCCAAAATACAGTGGATAGTCTGAAATGCATGCTTAATAATTAACCAAACCTTAGGCCTACACAGTTCTCTTGTTCTACAAAAAAACAACGCAACATAAACTTATTATGTCAAGAAAATAAACTAAAGGAGCCAGCTGTTGATACAAATGCTATATTTTTCTTTGGCAACTCTCAGAGTTGTGTCGCTTTCTGAAATTTCCATTCTAAAAAATGAAGGTGACAACTCCATGGGGAAATAAGAGGTTTCATTACTGCATCTGACAGCCTTCTACTTACTCATAGTTAAATCTAGAATCACAGGATTGTACCATTAAATATTTTACGATGGACGCACTCAAAAATAAATAAATAAATACACAAATATACAGTTTAACCCTTTGGTTGTCTTCACTAGAGGACCCTGTTTGTGAACTTCGTGGACACATTTGTCCATGGTATGATTACAACCACTCTTTCAAGAAATGTTTCAACATGTTTTTTATTTATTTGTAATATATTTAAAAGCACTCAAATCATGCATTTATTTTGTATTTTTTGTTGTTGTATATTTTATTTACACCTAAAACCTCTGAATTTCTATTGGAAAATATGCCTTTTTATGTTATTTTCACTTAAAATGGACTTCATTCCACTAATTAACACGCTGTAAAATAAGTTCTTCTTTTGTTTTTTAGTTACATCAGATGAAATAAAAATAGCAAAAACTTGAAATATCAATGACCACTATACTCTTTAGTAGTCAATAGTCCTATTCGCACAGGATTAGTATTATCTGGGGACCTCTGGTCATTTGTAATAATCGCAGAGATTGTCTGTGATCTTAATCCCGTGCGAAACGGCCATGTCTGTAATTTGTCAAGTAAAAATTCCCCCACAAATTACCTTCCATATTTTGACGAACACAGAGGTCCTGTGATAATATTAGTTCAGTGCGAATCGGCATCTCTGCGATTTGAAATTTTGAACAAGATTTGGCGGGATCGTATCTCATTTTTTCAAGGTTTCTGCGCGCCTTTTCAGTCATTTTTCGCAAAGAATGGAAGCTGCGTTGGAGTGTTTTCACAGTATTTTGGGTGCTGGGTTATGTCGCTACATACCAGACAACAATAATATTGGCAGAGAGAAAATATTCACTGTAAAAAAACATGACAGGATCAGAAGAGCGAAACAAAAAAGAATGAATATATGGAGATGGCTGACATGCATGGCAGCATGCGGTAAGGAACATTCTTCTGTTTACATACAACTACACCTACAACGACAAGACTTTCAAGTAGGGCTGTCAACGGTAAGGCGTTAACGCATGCGATTAATTATTTCAAATTAACGCGTGAAAAATATTTAACGCAATTAACGCAGCATCCGTTTGTTTTGACATCCTTTGTCTAGCGTTACATTATGTAATCACGCTCTTATTCGTGTACAGGTTTTTAAACCACTTAAGCGCGATTTGAAACAGTTGCTTTGACATGTTCAATGAGGATAGATAGCTTCTAAACTGTGGGACGCGGCAAAACGCAACGCGAGGTCCAGCCTGGTGTAAACAGTAACAGGCTAAAGGCTGCGTCAATGAATGAATCTCTGTCAGACAGCGCATCCGTGTTAAGCTCTCTTTCGTGCCATGTTTAGAAAGAGGGAAGCGCCTCACGTCATTTCCGGGAGATAAGTCAGTAAATTCGAGTAAAATCACAGTTCACTTATCCAGTGCGAATGCGCAACATGATCACAGACAATCTCTGCAATTATTACAAATGACCAGAGGTCCCCAGATAATACGAATCCCGTGCGAATAGGGCTAATGGCTGCATAAGGACTGAAATCTATAAAAAATGTTGTAACAAACTTAACCTCTGAAAATCTAGATTTATTACAAGATAAAATTGTAGAATTAAAAAAAAAAACTACTAATTGAGGTGGATAAAACTGCGCAAAGATGCCAAAATGTGCTTACAGACAAATCTGACCATCCCAAGAAAAAGTGGGAGGCAGAGTTATCATTTATTTATAACAATAAACATCAAATTTCTACAAGATCCAGGGTTTCTGCTACAGTAAACCTCTTTGCCATTGTTCTGCTACAAAAATAATTGAAAACTTCACTGTCACAGAGGTAACAGTAGCAATGTTTTATCTGAAAGCATCAACAAATCTTGCTGCGGGACCTTTATCTCTTTATCTACATTGAAGTGTGTGTGTGTGTGTTTTGCACAGTGTCTGATTGGCAAAAAATGTAAACAAAATTGCTCAATTATTGGCTCATTCACTTCTTTGTTTGTGTATGTGTGAGTTTTTATTTGACATCATTCAAACAAAAAAAATAGCACTGTTATAGGCTGTTATAGTTCTGTTTGTGGGTGTTTGTGTGTACATGTTTGTGTTTATGTGCATGTATGTGAGCGCCAGTCACATAATTAGACAAATAAAAAAAATTGCTGGAGGCGCATGCGCGGCGTAAGGTGATGGCTGCTTAGTGTTTTGGCTCTCCTCTCCAGAGGTCCTTTTCTCTGATAATTTATCCCTACTAAGAGTCTGGCTGAGTTTTTAAATCACCTTTGTGTCTAAGAAGCATCCGAGATGGCATCCAAACGGGCTTTATTGCATTCCCCTTCCAAAAAACGACCTAAAGAAGACGAACGCCTTCACGACGCCATTACTGCTGAGATGCTAGATAAGCAACTGAGCGCAATAAAGTTTAGTATGTCTGCGATCGTTCGTGAGGAAATTTCAATGATCTCTACGCGACTCGACTCTCTGGAAAAAGATGTCAAAGCATTCGGGGGAAGATTTGACTACATGCAAACCACGGTGCGCGATATCAAAAAAGATTCGATCGCTAGCATGTCTCGCTTGGAAGAGATGCAGGAGCAAATGTGGCTTTACGAGGATATGTCCAGACAAAATAACCTTAGGCTGGTGGGTCTACCTGAAGGAGCTGAAGGGGGTGACGCAGTCCGGTATCTACAGACTCAAATACCGAAGTGGCTCCCGGCCCTACAAGGGAACGTGGTGGAAATCGAACGCGTTCATCGTTTGTATGCGTCTCGTCGCTGGATGCCGACACTCGGATGGATCCTACCCCGACGACCGAAATCGTCTGTGATTAAACTTGGCCCTCCTGATCCTGGGTTTCATTATTGCAATTAGGGTCCTGTGCTGTTAATGGTGTAATGGATGCCTAGAGGAGCGGGACGCTTACGCCTAGGTTTTGCTACACAGTTTGAGTGCATGACCTCGAATACATTTGTTTTCCAGGCAGGTAAGAGAGTGAGTTTTACCTCTCTGCAGGCTGCCATTTGTATTTGTATTATGACGACCTGTTCTTGGTCTGGTTTGTTTGTTATGTTATTACCAGGGTTTGCTGTTTCTGAATATACTGCTATTTTTGTGATTTTGTGGGGTGACATCTCTGTTTACATGTATAGTAACTTTGGTTTCATCTGCCTAAAGCGTTTATTTTCCCCTATACCGTTAGGATGAATGACTTCAATGTTATATCGTGGAATGTCAATGGTTTGAACTCCCCTGTAAAGAGAACAAAATGCCTAGATTATTTACATCGTAAGAGGGCCGATATAGCGCTAGTTCAAGAATCTCATTTGAGGGCTTCAGACGTTACTCGCTGCCAAAACAGGCATTTCAAAATTATAGCCTCCTCCTCTCATACCAATGCTTCGAGAGGAGTTGTTATACTTCAGAATAGGAGATTTCCATTCTTAATAGAGAAATCAGGAGGTGACGACCATGGGAGGGTTGCATATGTTTCAGGAACATGGAATAATTTAAAAATAGTCTTCATTTCGGTATATGCACCAAATAAACTCGAGGTAGAGTTCTTCCCCTCTCTTACCAAGCTGCTTCTCAGTTTTGTTGACAGCTGCTTGGTCGTGGGTATGGATGCTAACGCAGTTGTAAACCCTTCGGTTGATAGATCTTTGATCACGGTGCACAGTGATCAGGAATCACAGGCACTGAATGATTTTATCGGGGACAATGACTTGTGTGATATGTGGAGGATGAAGAATGAAAATTGTAGGGATTATACCTTTTATTCCTCTCGTCACAAGACATTTACGAGAATAGATTATATTTTCATATCAAGGTACCTTACTCAGTGTGTCAACAATATTAGTATTCTCCCCATGCTGATCTCTGATCATTCAGCAGTTGTTTGTAATTTGTTTCCTCAGGCTAGCGTCCAAAGGATAAAAAGATGGCGCTTCAATACAACTCTGTTGTCAAACGATGATTTTAACAAACAGTTAAGGGCCAAACTGGTTATGTTTCTTTCAGAGAACTCTAGTTCTGCCGCTAATCCGCAGATTTTGTGGGAAACAGTTAAATGCTTTCTGAGAGGAAACTGTATTTCTTTTGCCTCCTATGATAATAAATCTAAAATCAAAGAATTACATTCTCTTGAGAACCAGATCAAAATAATGGAGAAAGACTTAAAGGAAACCTTTACAGAAGAAAAGAGTAGGTTACTAGGCAATTTAAAATCTAACTGTAAGGCGATATTATTAAAGAGAGCAGAATTTTTGATTCATCGTACTAGACAAAATTATTATTTTAATGGAGAGCGGCCCACTAGATTGTTGGCCCTAAGGCTAAAACATAGTGAAGCAATGTCGTCTATAACTGCCATTAAGGATACTACAGGGGTCCTTCGCACTGCCCCAGATGAGGTTAACACCATATTTAAGGAATTTTATGAGCATCTCTATAGTTCAGAAGTGGACTCGAAGAAGCATCAGAGTACTGAATTTATATCAAACTTAAGTCTCCCCTATCTAAGCGACGAACAACGTAAATCTCTTGATTCTCCAATTGAACTAAGTGAGTTAAAAGAAGCGCTAGAGTCAATGAATAAGGGTAAGGCCCCCGGCCTAGACGGGTTACCACCAGAGCTTTATTTGGGGGTGTGGGACCTGCTGGGACCTCTCCTAATTGACTCCTTAAATTATTCAATAGATTCAGGTTGTTTTCACAGAGACCAGAATACTGCCCTTATCTCCTTGATTCTTAAAAAAGGGAAAAATCCACTCTTATGTGCTAGTTACAGACCAATTTCCCTTATCTGTACAGACACAAAGGTTTATGCTAAAGTATTAGCTCGTCGTCTGGATCAAGTGGCTGGCTCTCTAATTTCTTATGATCAGACAGGATTTCTCAAGGGCCGCTGCGCTATGGATAATGTCCGACGTCTTTTGAATATTATAGATGCGTCCAGTCGGACTGTTGATCAGCGGGCCATTCTCTCGCTGGACGCGGAGAAGGCCTTTGATCGGGTCGAGTGGACGTATCTGTGGTCAGTTCTGAAGTCCTTTGGCTTTGGTCCTCACTTTATACATATGGTACAAACGCTCTATACAAATTCATTAGCACGGGTGTCGACGGGGATGTGTTCCTCAAGTGCTTTCCTGCTGGGTAGAGGCACAAGACAAGGCTGCCCTCTATCGCCTTTGTTGTTTGCTCTCTCGATAGAGCCTTTGGCACAGGCGGTTCGTCAGGATCATATAATATCCCCTATTACTATAGACAACTCCAGTCATCACATCTCTCTATTTGCTGATGATATTTTACTATATCTGTCTAACACTTCTACATCTATTACTCAATGCCTTAAAATATTCAACGATTTTGGTAAAGTAAGCGGGTACAAAATTAATTGGGAGAAATCAGTACTGCTGCCATTGTCCGGGCCAGACAGTCTTACTTCCGTGTCATCCTCAATCCCGGTGGGGAGCTCTTTCACGTACCTAGGAGTTCAGATCCTTCCCGCACTACAGACAGTGGTCAAACAAAATTATAGTTCTCTATTCAATAATATTAAACGAGACCTACAGAGATGGGACGCATTGCCAATTTCCTTGCAAGGTAGAATGGCAATCATTAAAATGAATGTTCTACCTAGGCTTTTATTTTTATTTTCCATGATCCCTCTTTCTCCTTATAAATTGTTTTTCAAAGAGATGAATTCTAGTATAACTAAATTCATTTGGAACAATAAACGCCCAAGAATTAAACTTAAAACTTTACAAAGAAGTTCTGCCAAAGGAGGTTTGGCGTTCCCTAACATTCAACTGTATTTCTGGGCGTGTCGTCTGCGCTCTATTAAGACTTGGTTGGAGGTAAATTCGGAGATTGCATGGCGCAAAATTGAAGTGTCAGCAGTGCAACCACATCGACTACAAGATATGCTATTTATTGGTTTATCTAAGAAAGCTGTGAAGTTTGATAATAAAATTGTAGGAGAATCTCTTAAAATCTGGCATGATGTCTGCAAATTTATAGGGGGTGTTAGTAAATTTACTAAAGAGTCACCGATTTGGAATAATCATAGTATACAATCGGAGAGAAAGCCCTTTGTTTTTAAGCCGTGTTCTGATCAAGGGGTATATGTAATGGGGGATATTTTCGATGAACAGGGTTTAAGGTCTTTTCAGGATTTGAAAGACTCCTACAACCTCCCTGGACATTCCTACTTTTTGTACTTAAGGTTGAGAAGTGCAATGCGCGCCTATGGAGTACCCTGGAACTGCAACCTGGACTCTCACCCACTGCTGGACTGTGTGAATTTCCCTCAGACACGGGGAGCAGTCTCATTTATTTACAACAAGCTGCGAAATCACAGCTCCTGCGCACTACCCATCACTACAATATGGGAAAAGGAACTGGCTCCCTACAAACCCAACTGGGAATGGATATGGGAAGGGATTCCGGCAATGTCCAAGAATCCTGCTCATCAACTTATACACTTTAAAATGATTCACAAGGCCTATGCAACTCCTTATGTGTTACACAGAATGAAGCGCTTGCCTACTCCTTTTTGTACAATGTGTAGTTCTAATACTGTGGGGACCTATATGCATATGTTTTTTGACTGCCCTCTTGGCAGTAAATTCTGGGATAAGGTTTTTTTAATGATTTCAGAACTTTGTGACAGGGTTATTCTTAAACGTCCCTGTATTTGCTTTCTCAATGACGATTATGATCTTAATCTGAATGTAGACCAACGTAGAATACTGTACTCCGCACTAACAGCAGCTAAGAAAGTGATTTTCAAGATTTGGTTTGAACCCACATTCCCGGCTGACAAAATGTGGCTTATAGAATTAAAAAATATTGCACTGTTGGAGCGCTCAACTGCAAGAATTAACGGAGCTAAAACTAGAGCAATTAAGGCATGGTCAGAATTTATTGAGAGACTTTCTCGTATAATAACTAGTTAGTCTAATATCATTTCAGTTGAATCTAAAGGTGCTTAGTTGAATAATTTCCACCTCTAGGTGACTATGTATAACTAGTTCGGCATTTCTTCTTTCTTCTTAACATTTTCTCCTTTTTAAAAAATGTGCTTCTTTCTTTTCTTTCTTTATGTTTGCAAACCCTGGTGTGTGTGTGTTAGTTTTATGTATGTGGATTCTGTTCTTTAATAAAAAAATAATCAAAAAAAAAAAAAATTTGCTGTGAAATTTAGTCATTCCCCATTCATTTCCTATGGGCGGACAAATGTGTCCACGAAGGTAAGAATGAGCGCATTTTTTTAGTACAACCACTTAACCTCTTTAATTGCTGTTGCAGTTTATGTATTCACAGATATACAGTACTGTAGAATTACATTAACTTTAGCCACATAGAAAGGTTTACACATGGCTCATAAAACGTTCTAAATGTTATGAATGTGTGATGCACAGTATATCGTCGCTGTTCTTCCGAAACCTTGGGTTTCAGGAAATGGAAAAAACACTGTACTTCTTAAATGATTAAATACTGTGTTGTCAGAGTTGACGAGCACTTTTTTCATAGTTATTTTGGTTAAATATTTGCAAAAGTCAGTGACGAACATAGCTAAAGGGGGGTTAATAATAATATTTTATGGCATAAAATAAAAATCACAAAACATGGAGATACAAGGTTTCAGAAGGGCACCAGCGATATGGTTTTGTTAGAAGCCCGTCATTGTGTGTTCTTGATGACATGTAAGGCTGTGATCTTCACTGCCAATAGAGCTTCATTACAGGCTTGAGGGATGAAGCTCGGTGGAAGAAGAAAGCCGTATCTTCCACGGTCCTGAAGCTCAAAAGTGAAGGAATATTTAATGCCAAGGTTATACGCCCAGTCATCAGATCCTCCTGGGGCTAAATCTATAACAACAGAAAGACAATGAGAGTTCCTATAAAGAAAGAGAAACTAAACTGCAAAGCTTAAAGGATTAGTTCACTACAGAATCAAAATTTCATGATTATTTATATACTTTTAACCTCTTATATGAGTGCCCCATTTTTTGGGCGTATCTTAGCTTATATATTTTAACTATCATAGTTTGTGATAGTTGACTGAATAATAATGTAAAACAAAGGGGAAAAAATGCAGACAAGATAGAAAAACGCCTAAAAACCACAAATGCTCGTCTTGCACTAGCTCTGAGATGTGCGTCCATCATTTCATGTTGGAAAGGTCACGCGTGACGTTTAGAAGTAAGTTTGTGCATGTTAAATGACACGTATTATGTGTCTTTGTGTGAGTTTATTGTGTGCATATCCTGGATGGGTCGGTACTCACATCTACATCACACATTTACATTTAGGCGTTCAGCAGATGTTTTTATCCAAAGCGACTTACAGAGAAGATGAAGGAAACAAGATTGAGAGAGAGAGTTGCGTCAACTCCGTTGACTCCAATGGAACCGTTTTTTCACAGCAATGGCGTAAGTTAGTAACGCATGGAGCTGTGGCTAAACAGACTGATTGTGACGAACTTTTTACCCATTTAAAGACGTAAGTCATTTAATGAATAATAAAATAAAAGAAATAAAGCATGTAAAGAGTATTTATCAAACGTGCGCACTTCTTACGCACATGTGTAAGCAATCATTGTTGATAAATCCCACATGTGTGCAAGTACCATGCTCGTTCACGTTCACGGTCATTAGCATTCGGAAACGCCTCCGATTTACCATATATGGTGACAACACCTCCCTTTATAAATCACGTGAATGTACTGTATTCTGTGCTGTCATTAAACAGATCACCGCAGTCTTTTGGCTTGTTCGACTTAATGCAAGTCGAACAAGCCTTTTAAAAACGCATTCTTTGCGCAATGCATGGTTTGCTCAATTTGGGTTTTATTGTTAATTTTACAATTATTTATAGGAGATTTATTTTCCATAGCCTAAATTAAACTGTTCAGAAAAGAAACAATATTTGCAGTTATTTTTGGTGGAATTGGTTCAATCTTATTACTATTTGGTAAAGCGATGTAGTAATAGAAAAGCAATAAGATGTTACATTTTTTATTTATATCATTTTATAATAATGATTAATGTGCAAACCTCTTTTTAATCTTTCTCAATTAGTTTGAAGTTTTTTTTTCTTTTATTCATTTTTTCATATATTGTTCTGTTAAATGTCTTTACATTGTGCTTTCCATAAAAGAAGGTTTGCCAAATCATCCAGCAAAGTTGCCATCCACCAACCCATTTGTCTTTTATAGCGTTTCACACGCAAATGTGTACCTCGAACTATGAAATTACTAATCGAGTATTTGCAAAAAAGATCACATGAAACACACGGTGGAACTTTCTTTTTGTAGTATCACCATTCTACCACTAGATTTTCTACGTAAGCATGTTCAGAGGTGTGCTTATATTTACACACAATTCTACATATAAGTACAAGTTGGTAAAACCCACACTTTGTGTGAATCTGTTCTTACGCACTCACTACGCACATATCTGTGGGTACGCACTGTTGATAAATGAGGCCCCAGGAAACACGTGACATGCGAAAATGTTGAATTTCTATTGTCGCGACTCTCTCTTTCAACGGCTCTGAAGGAAACTAATAAAGCGCTTTGTCAATAGAAGGCAATAATACAATAAGTGCCTATACCAAGATACTAGTTTTCACAAAGATGGAACAACACCTATTGAGAGAGAGAGAGCGCTAGTTTTTTTTGTGGTGCGTGAAGTCATAGACGCGCATCGCAGAGCTAGTGCAAGATGTGCATTTGTGGTTAAAAAGGATATTTATTCCAATTCTTTTTTAGAAAATTACTGATCAAGTTCCTAGGCCAGACCCTTATTCCTCGGCTTGGATCGTGTAGAGCCTTTTGAAGCTGCATTGAAACTGCAATTGGACCTTCAAAAACCTTAATGTATTTTCGACGGAAGAAAGAAAGACATGGACATCTTGGATCAACCCAGTGTCACGGCGAATCGTGTAATGGACACGCTGGTCCACTCGAGAAAGCATGTCAGTGTAAATGAAACACGCATGTATGAAGGTGGAGTAACGTTAGCCGAACGGGGGCGATTTTCTAATGTTTTTATAATTTATGACGTGTAGTGGCGTGATTTTTAATTTAATCACACGTGTATTACTTTGCGCTCACACTTAAAGGCGGGGTGTCCGATTTCTGAATTACACTTGTTTAGACAAAGTCGGGCCGAGTACCAAAACAACCTTGTAGCCAATCAGCAGTAAGGTGTACAGTGCACAGGACGGACATTAGTTGAGCCGAGCGCTGACGAAAGTGTAAGATCCGGGGGTAGGGGTGTGTTTGTTTTGGTGATTTGAACATCAACAACGGCTTAGAGAAATCGGATACCCCGCCTTTAAGATGCATTTTGGCACATAAACCGACCCCACCCCACCCCTAAACCTAACAGTTTGTATATTATATAACATAAAACACAACACATAACAGGCAGATACGGCTACAGATGCTATTTATTAAAAAAGTGTAATTATTCCAAGCGTTCCGAGGCCAAAGAACAACGATCTCCTTTTCTGTCCGTCGCAAAATTGGTTCCGGTTGGAAAAATTTCCGCCGGAACGTCAGCTTCCATTGTGAAATGGCATTGGCTCTCGTGTGTCTTGTGACTGGTTGCGTCATTACGTTCGCTTACGTTGTGAAATGCCATTGGCCGATTGTGTCACATGCTAAACTTGAGCGTATATGCCACTGCGTGCGTTCCTGGAGCGCAGTCGTCGGTGATTAAAGCCTACTGTGCTCAAACAACGATATCGTATGGCTATAGAAGACTCAGAATGCAACGCAACCTGTTCGTAATGTTTTTATATAGTTTTTGCGAAGTGTTTTAATAAATGCCGTGGCTGACTTCTGTTTGCTTCTTGCGTGTTTTTTAATCGTCGGGAGGGGGGTAGGAGTGGGGTTAAGTGCTCTAAAATATCTATTATTTTATATATAAGTACAAATAATGCGTATTTATAAAATCGCTTCAGTTTTACAAGAGCAAAGAACTGAGCGTTTTCGAGTGGACCAGACCAGCGTGTATATTACGTGATACTGGGTTGCTTGGATGGCAAGGGGTGAGTAAAAAAATCAGGAAATTTGCATTCTGGAATGAACTCTGAGAAGCTTACAGATGGTTTTTGCTCCGGGACCATATTTATAATGATTCCTGTAGTATCTGCGTATTTTTGTCGAGGCTTCCTTAGTCAGTTCAAGCTGTTGACAAGACACACGAATATGGATAAAGAAATGTTAAACACATGCAGTTTACACATTGAGTTGTTCATCACACGCACCAGCTCATTGTGGTTTGGAGCTTCATCGTAGGAGCAGGAGTAGGGAAACAGGAGCATCTGAGAGTAGGAATGGATGGAAATGTAAAGCTTCACCGTGTCTTTATGAGAGCGCAGAAACTTGGCCACAGCCTGAGCCTCCGGTTCGGACTCGGGGTACTGACCGCAATACGTGGGATCACACGGATCATTGGACGCACCCTTCGCTTCATAAAACGTCATAAGAACACATCTTTATTTTCACGTCAAAAAGGCGTAATGATGAACCTCTGTCTGTGTGACACTTACTGCACCAACGAGCATCAAAGTTTCTGTTCAAATCAACACCAACACATTCACTTCCCTCTTTGAGTACAGAGCGATTTTTCCTCCACATTCGATCCTGTTTGGGAAATGAACAATGGAAGGCAATGGAAGTTTCTGTTGATTAAGTCAATGACAGATCAGTTTACGGATATTTAACAAGGTTGATATTTTCAGCATATTACTGTTGTCCACGTGTACTTGTATCCATCTGGGTTCATGACTGGCAAGATGTAAATGTCCATGTTATTCAACATCTCTGTTATTTCACTGTTGTGGGAGTAAAATCTTAGCGCCTGACAACAAAGAACAGAGAAACAATTTTACATTACAAAACACGATAGACTGAGTGACATCACTTCCTAATAGGTAAGATAATTCCACCCCCAACAATGATTGGCATTGGAATCGCAAGTGCAAAGAAAACTGGTTCTTTAGTTTTGAGTTTTGTCAGGCTTCATACGTGACAGAGAAAGTGAATGAGCAGATGAGTCATTTCTACTGCGATTAAAATACGACAAACAAGCATGTTTGCACTTTATGTTAAGATAGTGGTGTAAGGTGTTACAATACTGACGTAGTTGACAAACCACAAGCAGAAAGCTGGAGCAATCCACTCTCGGGCATGGATCCCACAGTCCATCCACATGGCCCTGTTCACCGCGCCCCTTCTTCCAGACAACTGCAGCCAGAGAGAGAGAGAGAGATGAGAGCGCTCGTTCTGATTCTACTGACAATAAAACTATCCTCTAAATCTCTACCTTCATGACATGGAGTGGCCTTTTCTCAAATGATGATCCAATGAGAATAACTTTCACCATGTCTGAATGCTCCTGGCTGGTCTGATTGATCCAGAAATAGATCTGAAATGTAGGGGTCGTTGAAATAAGATATGATTTGGAGTTTTAAGAAAATGAGATTTCTTGCAAGGCTTTACTCATCTTACATCCTCTAAAGAATGATATCTCTCATGGTATACACCACCGCTGCGGGGATCTGACGAATTATTTCTGGTCTGCATCTCAACCAGCTCTTCTGTGTTTTCCACAAGAACCCTGAGGTCACATGCAGAGTTGGTGTAGGCTTGTCATCACACAGATTTTTTCTGCATTAATATGATCTAAAATATCATCTGACTTTGTCAAGTCTTCAAAGTAAACAACGACAGCACAAAGAGAAAGTACTGATATCATGCAGGCTTTCCTGTAGCTCAGTGGTTAAGAGCATGGCGCTAACTACGCCAAGGACGTGGGTCCGATCCCAGGGGATTGCACATACTTAGAAACAGCTGTATAGGATAATACAATGTAAGTCGTTTTGGATAAAAGCGTCTGCCAAATGCGTAAATGTAAATATCGTGTTGATGCTTTGGACATTATAATATTGTAAACATTCCAGCCTCACCAACTGTGATATTATGAACCGTGCTTGTAATAAATAAATGAAATAAAAACGGATCAGTATGTGATTTGTGACCATGGACCACAAAACCCGTCATAAGTAGCGTGAGTATATTTGTAGCATTAGCCAATCAGTGTTAATTTCGTTGACAAAAACTATGACGAAAATGATTGTTATTATGTTTTTACTCATGAAACGAGAGGATAACTAAATAAAAATTGATGCGTGATAACTAAAACTGTAGGAAAAATATACTGACATTTTCGTCAACTAATAAAAACATTTGTTTGAATGAACTGAATGAATACGCTCTTCACTAAACGAGTCAAAATGAGATTAAATGAACCAGTACATGTCATTCAATATCTTCTGTTTTGCTACAATGCATATCCAGTAGTTACTGAACTTTTCTGAAAAATAAAGGCAATGACCTGGTTTAATTTAATTGTAATGTAAAGTAAATTAGTTAAAGCAGTTAGATTTTAGTAGACTTAATGTAATGTAGATTTAGTCGACTAAAATGTTTTTAATTTTCCATCGACTAAAACTAAAATGATGGGGATGACTAAAATATGACTAAAACTAAACTGCATTTTCGCATTAAGACTTTGACTAAAACCAAATCAAAATTTTCTGTCAAAATTAACACTGTAGCCAAAAAAACATTGTATATCAATATCATCGATTTTTCTTTTATGACAAAAATCATTAGTATATTAAGCAAACATCATGTCCCATGAAGATATTTTATCAATTTCTTACCGTAAATATATCAAAACTTTATTTTTGTGAGTGGATGCAGCAAAATCGCGAACGAAAATGGCCTGAAACCTACAAACTTCACTCGCTGATGTCCACTCTTTGAGAATTACCCACTCAAGTTTGGTCTCTATGTAAAGATTAGAATTTCAGCTTTCATGTTCCTCTACTCTCCACAACGTCCTTACAGCGCTAAGCCTATAGAGATCGTTAAAACAAACCTGTTTCTTCTTAGCAACGGCCTGCTACAGCGCCTCTGATTATTAGCTTTAAAGGCGATTTTCTCAATATTTTGATTTTTTTGCACCCTGTGATTCCAGAGTTTTAAATAGTGGTATCTCGACCAAATATTGTCCAAACAAACCATACATCAATTGAAAGCTTATTCATTCAGCTTTCATATGATGTCGTGGCCAGAAAATTGACCCTTGTGACTGGTTTTGTGATCCATATGTCAGTTTACAACTTTAGGATCAGTTCACCCAAAAAAGAAAATTCTGTCATCATTTACTCAACCTCTTGTCATTTCAAGCCTGCATGACTTTCTTTCTTCCGCAGAACACAAAAGAATATATTTTGAACAAAGTTGGTCACCGAACAGCACTGGACCCGATTGACTTCTACTGTATGAACACAAAACCAATGCAAGTGAATGGGGTGCCGTTAACAACATTTTTCATACAGTTTTAAAATGACGATAGGGTGAGTAAATGATGATAGAGTGATCATAAGATTCATCAATGTACATTGTTAAATTGCCATTTATTCTTTATTTTTCTCTTTACTAGACTAACTGTTGCCTAAACGTATGTAAAGCTGCTTTGCAACAACACAAAAGTGTGAAAATATATAAATAAAACTGAATGAATCTCTTTATAGCCTTTAGTTTTCTGACTTCTGCAAAAAATGTAATAAAGGTATCAGTGCGTCCTATCGTTTTTAAAAAAGGGTTCTTAACCTGTTTAATCTATTAGCAGTTCATTGCTTTCAAGAAACCGGTTTCGATTATGCGTTTTTCTTCAAATCAAGTCCTTCAAATCAATACTACTTTTAAATCTAAAAGATTCGATAATGAATTTTCTAAAAAAAGCTTACACAATCTGTATTGCAATCATTCGCAGATTTACGTACGTAAAAGGGATTCGGTGTTGTTGTAAGAGTTGGGTGACGAGCTCCACACTTGTTGACTGAACGTAAAGGTGAACCTCAGAGTTTGTTGTAATGTAACTGGGTGAAGCTGGTTGCCACAAAACTGTCTGAACGAGAACACAACATCCAGACACACATTTAGCAAACTGAACGATGCAGATTACTTTGCAAAATTGGTGGATTTGATCAATGAATAAAATAAACTCTCACCCCATTGTGACTGGTCAAGTTTTGCATTGTGTCCACATGGTCCTGTGTGGACACGGTGATGGACAAAACCTGGTCACTGCACATGAAGAGAGAAACAGCTGATATCGACATGATCGCCTAATGCATTTTCAATACATTTCAACATTTGAAATCAAAGACAGTTAAGAGGGCATGGTAATGTCAAAAATATATCTTTAGCATGTTCAATAAGGGTTGACCCATTTTAGCCCCCAAAGCCAACACCTTAGGTCAAAAAATGGTGCTTTATATCACTCAAAGTGGTTCTTGGCTCGAAATCATAGGGGTACCACTTTAAATGCTATATAGAACCATATGCTTCAGCGGTTCTTTGGGATGACTGAGGTGCTATGTAGAACCATACAGCACCGCTTCCGTATAAAGAACCTGTTAAGCCTTCAGCGGATCTATATAGCACCTCAGTCATCGTCATTCAGAACCACTGAAGCACCAAGATATGGTTCTATACAGCACTTAAAGGGGTTCACCTATGATTACGAGCCAAGAACCACTTTAAGCCACCACTTTTTTTAGAGTGTACAAAATATATTCTTTTATAATGCAAAATATATATGAAATATGACTTACTGCTCTGACGTACACATACACATTTCAAGAAAGTTGTTGAAACACATAAAGTAAAGCAGCTTTGTTAGAGGCTTCATTTTTGTTCGTCTGTCTCCAAATAACTTGTGCAAGAATGTACTTAGGTAGGAGGCCAGTATTGATCTAGATCTGTTTGTTTGCTGGTTAAACTTTACTTTCTACTTTCTAAGAGAACTTATCTAGTGTTCAGAACACCACTGCAACCGCTGCTATATCGGCGGCTCGATTAAGCATGATCATCAAAGGGATTCATGGAAACAAATGAAGAATTCTCTTGTTGAAGTGATGATGAATAATATCAAGCGCACTAAAGCATTAAAATATGTGCAAACCACAATGTCAGACTGTAAACAAGGCCACCTTCATTTTCACGGAATTGCCCATAAACAACTGCTAGCCTGATTAAGATTAAGAACATGAAAAAATGGCAGATGTTTTACTTTTTAAGGGTCTGTAACTTCTAATAAATGTAATAAACTTGATAATTCATTTCCTATGTGTTTACGTTACGCATCTGCATAAAGCACACATGGCAATATCTATTTAACTATTATAATGAATACATACGTGAATTTGATCATTATTTATAAAATAAAAACTTCATTTTAATATTTCAAATCTGTTTTACTTTGCTGTTTTGTAATGCTGCAAAATGCCTGAGTTTTACTTCGTGTGAATGCGTGTAAAAAGTTCTGGACTCACGCATGTAATGATTCATTACTTTAACGCCTAAACGCCATCCTTTATGTTATCATTAGTGTTACTAATCGAAGTAAATATGGCTTTTACTATTGAAAATCCTCATTTATAGTCAGGCGAGTGTTGGGCCGCGGCGGGTCCTGACAGCGCGTCGTGACGTCATCAGCAGCGACAGCAGACCGCTGAGAAACATGTGCTGTAGCCACGGAGTAATTGTCGAGAAACAAAACAGTTTATCGATCAGTTAAATAATCATCACAAGCGCAGTGAGTATTTCAAATCTGTTTTCATCTCTTGTTGCATTAATCTCACTTCACTCTACAACATGGTGTCAGACCACAATTCCACGTACTTACCATGGTACTGAATGATTATTATAATCATGTGCAATTATGGTCTTTACGTTGCACTCCAAAGAAAGTTCAGAGAATATGTTGGGCTTATGTCCGTTATTTATGGGCCACTTAATGTCTTACTTTATACTGTAATAGTTTACCGACTATACTATTAATAACGTGCTGTAAAACTACCACATAACTTACTGTAATGTTACCATAGTCAATATTCAAGTTTGCTTACTGCAGTTATTATATTATGTAATACTTTATTCTGTGTAGTATATTAAATATTGTTTAGTGATAAATGTTCTACAATTTAGCACAGTTTAAAGATTGAAATGTATTTAGTCAATTTTGATCTATTATAAATTATAATCACATTGTTTTGAGTCATGGCATTGATTTTGCTGTGTTGTTGTAGTCATGGAGTACATGCATGCCCCCTCATCAAGCAGCCAAGGGAACATGTGAGTATTAAATGTGTTGTCAGAGTGCCACAAAAGTCTTTTTAATGAAGTTGTGGCATAAATAATGTTTTTGGATTGCGCTAATAGAAAATATAAATTGGAAAAGAGCATGGCTTAATCCTTATACATGTTGTATATCCAACTAAGTTAAAGAACTTCATTTAAGAATTTTGCATAACACATATCCCAGCAATGAAATTTTATCCAAAATCTTGGTCATGTTCATTTGAACTGTAGTTTCTGTGAACTTCGTCAATTGATCAGACTCGGATGTCCACTTGTCAAGGAATTTTGGCCTGACCTGTTTGCCTTGGTTCAAAATTTGGATTAGATTTTGATTTAACAATGTGTGGTGTAACGTCATTTCTCCCATTGCAATCATAAATATATAGGGAATGTTTTAAGTTTATTTGCAAAATATTGCAATAAACATTGTTATTAATATATATTGTTATTGTGAATATCAATACATTAAAGATGGTTAATAACTAAAAAAGTGTCACGATTGTAAAGACTTTAATTGTTTAATTTATTTATTTTAACGTCATCGAGTGTGTATAGTACTTAATGCTTAAGAGAATGCTTCAAAAGAAAAGACATGGAAAAAGGAAGTCACTCAGATGGGAGAAGACGGATATTTCTGAAATCACTGGCAAATTAAAAGCATATTTTAGACCAATCATTAAACCTGACATCGACTGTACCAGAACTTTTCTGTCCAAAGTTTAAATTCAAGTTGAAGTTCTGGCAAGCGCCTCACGCTGCCCCAGAGAACCGCCGTTATTATCCATCGATGAGTGTCTGTTTTTAATGGAAGGCGGGACTTTTTTATTGAAATGTCTCGTGGTTGTTCTCCCCACTGCTAGTCTTTGCTGTACTTGTGGCGTTCCCATCCCACCAAACCCAGCCAACATGTGCGTGTCCTGCTTAAGATCTCAAGTGGACATCTCTGAGGGTATTCCCAAGCAGGTCTCTGTTCATTTTTGCAGACAGTGTGAAAGGTATTTACGTGCTTGCACTTCTTTGCACTTTCGTATGGAGAGACCTCGGCTTTGGTTTGACCGGCGTGTGTGTTTCTCTAGATATTTACAGCCTCCCGGCACGTGGGTTCAGTGCGCTCTGGAGTCCAGGGAACTTCTCGCTCTGTGTCTGAAGAAACTGAAAAGCACAATGGCCAAGGTCGATGCCGAACAGCCTTCTCGTGATGATAACGGTGTAAAAGCGCAGCCGTTTCTAAACTCGTGTTATGTTTGGTTTCTTACGGTCAGGTGAGGCTTATTGACGCCGGCTTCTTATGGACGGAACCGCACTCCAAAAGAATCAAGATGAAGCTGACCGTCCAGAAGGAGGTGTGCTAGATGTTACACAGCGTGAGGTGAGGTGTACTGTAGATGCCGAGACCAGACTGATGTTGACTGATGTTGTGCAGGTGATGAACGGAGCCATTCTGCAGCAAGTGTTTGTGGTGGAGTTTGTCATTCAGCCTCAGATGTGTGATGATTGTCATCGAGTGGAAGCTAAAGACTTCTGGAAAGCCGTTGTGCAAGTGAGGCAGAAGGTATGGAACGCACTTGAACACAAAACTACTTCAGCCTTCATAAGACTAATGTCGTGCCATTAATGCTGTGTCGTCCTGTCAGACGGTCCACAAGAAAACCTTTTATTATCTGGAGCAGCTGATCCTGAAGCACAAGCTCCATCAGAACACGGTACGCATCAAGGAGATCAACGGTGCGTTTCCCATCATCCGTCTCTCTGTTTCTGTGCGATGATGCGCTCTTTAATTCTCATCAACCTTTCTCTGCTGGGTTTTCAGAGGGCATTGATTTTTACTACGCCTCCAAGCAGAACGCTCAGAAGATGGTGGATTTCTTGCAGTGCACGGTTCCCGGCAGGTATGAAACGCATGTCATGGTGTTTCCCGTCAGCGTGTCAGGAGCGCATGATGTATATTACACAGCAAAGCTCTGCTCTGGACGGCAGATTACATTTACCCAAAGATAAACAATTGAGTTCTCAAATTCTCAGATTTATGCATGATCACACGAGACATTATTTGCACAATCGAATTCGTTGGCTTGTGCTTGAAGTAGATTGTTCAGTTGAAGTATGCCGGTATGGCCAATCACCATGATAGTTAAATCCATGATCCTTCATCCTGGACATCTCTCCAGCGCTCTTGATTTTCGCTTAGGACTGTCTCTTCCCCTTGATGATGTTGATATGAGTGTTTAACTGTTTGCTTCTGAAGGTCTAAGGCGTCTCAGCGGCTCATATCTCACGATGTTCATTCAAATACCTACAACTACAAAAGCACATTCTCAGTGGAGATTGTTCCTGTGTGTAAGGTAAACGCACTTTTACTCTGAGCTCGAGGTTTCATATCTAGAGCACTTTCACCTTACAGAAAACATTCAGTACCGGACAATTATTACAAACTTGAAACATAATGAATTGGCTTGAGGATTCGTAATTATTTTTTCAGTTTGCAGAACATTTGGGCTCAGTCAATACTGGAGATACACACACACACACACACACACACACACACACGCACACACACACACACACACACACACACACACCCTACTGGTCAAACGTTATAGAAAGAAAGAAACAAAGGTTTTGGCAGAGCACAGAACAGATGGGAACTCTTCAGGACAAAAAGCTACTTGCTAAAATGACAACGAGATGATCAAATAGAACACGTTTTATTTACAATTATTTCCATTTGTGGTGTTCTTTTTTCTCAAATGTGAAAAACCAGTCATAGGTCACGGATATATTTGTAGCAATAGCCAAAATTACATTGTAGGGGTCAAAATGATCCATTTATCTTTTATGACAAAAATCATTAGGATATCAAGTAAAGATCATGTTTCATGAAGATAATTTGTAAACTTCCTACCGTAAATCTATCAAAACTTCATTTTTGTGAGTGGGTGCAGCAAAACCGCAAACAAAAATGGCCAGAAATACTCGATCCCATTTTCTTTCCCCAGCACAACAACATATTTCCATTAAATTAGGAAAATAAAAAGAATAGGAAAGTCAAAAATGTCAATAAATGTAAGTCTAACTTAAAATTACACGTGACTATTTAATGGTTTTTAGTTGCATTGAAATTACACAATAATCACAATTACGTTGGCAAAACATTCTATTTCTGTGTCTCCAACAGAATATAAACACATTTAACTGCAGTTTATTCTTTTGACATTAATTTGTCAACAAGGACGTACATCAACCATTACTGATCAGTTGCCGTTATAAGTAACCATTATATAATGTGTATATATATATATAATATAATATATATATACACATTATATAATTAATATACTGTATATATATATATATATATATATATATATATAATGTATGTGTTGTCAAAAGTACCGGTACTTCGGGTCCAAGTCGGTACCTAATTTTCCTAAGACCCAGTAGTACCGACGTACCGGGTCAACCGGGTACTGATGCTCTGTCTGACAGGTTGTCAGTCGGAAACATTTCATAGACGCAATAAAACGTGATGAGCGGATAAGCGCGGCTCCGGTCCACAAGAGATGCGCACAGAAATACTTCAGATTAAAGTCATATCACGAAGAAAACGAACAGAGTTTTGTGGTGAAAGGAGGAAACATCCGGATTTAAGTAACAATTCAAGCGGTAAGTTTCAAATTCTGTTGCGTTTGCGTTATGAATGTTGCAGCATATGTTAAGTTAAAGGTTACGTCAAAATAAAAGTACCTGTTTGCGTGTTAATTTGTTAGCGCCAATGCTAATCCAGTCAAGTGTCCTTATTAACCATTTAATGCTTTTATAACTGTAATGGGGTAAAATAAATGGGAGGACAGGATGGGGTTTACAGTACCTATTTTATATAGGCCTATCTGAAATCTATGTGCTAGAAAACTAACATACTAACTGTATGACTAGCAATGTGTATGTTTTGGATGGATAACTCTATTAGGTTTAAAAAGCCACATTTAAACTAAAGATATATCTTTCGCATTTATTATTTTAATATACAGTTACCTTAATGTAAGTAATCTTGTGTAAATGCAGTATAAAAACTGATGTTTGTTTTAATATTGCATATGCATGTTTGTTCAGTCAGTTGACTTACTGAAGTTTATTCTATTTGTCTTTTACAGCAGCAGTCTGAGTAGGATGAAGACCCCAGTGAGCACACAACTGTTTCAGCAACAATTAACTTGTATACTTCATGTATACAAAATGGCATTGCTTTCTATACATTTATATTAACAATGAGCTTTATTAATAAAATTGTGTTTCAATTAGCATGTACTGGTGTTTTGCTTTGGTACCAAAATTGGTACCGAGAACCGTGGAATTTAACTGGTATTGGTACCGACTACTGAAATTTTGGTACCGTGACAACACTATATATATATATATATATATACTGTATATATATATATATATATATACTGTACAGTAATATGGGCTTTGAACTCTGGTGTGCGATACCTGTGAGTTGGCCAACTCGCCCTGACGAGCACCTGACCTGACGCATTCCTTACAACCGATCTGACGTGAAACCGCTCCAATTAAGAGGCCAATCGGTCCGGTGTCGGAAACAGATGAGTGATCTAACAAAGATTGATGTTTGCACATGCACACTTTCACACACTAGATGGCCTCCGTTACACTTCTGAGTTCTGATCGATTCATAATATTGGAGAGACGAGTTTAGCCAAGTAACTCTTCTCGGTTTCTTTTGCTTGTTATCAGAAATAATCTACAGTCTATTGTTTGTCAATGTGTATCGGAAGTTAAGGGCAGTCCACGAACGCATGCATGCGCTGTGATATTTGTTTATGTTGTCGCTTTGATATCTACTCTCCGCAACATCATTACAACGGTAAACCAACAGAGAGTGTTAAAACAAACCGGTTTGTTCTTGCCATGGCCCGCTACAGCACCTTTGATTCACAATTTAAGGGGGATTTTCTTAATATTATGATTTTTTGCATTTTTGGATTCCAGATTTTCAAATCTCTGCCAAGTAATGTCCTATCCTAACAAACCATACATCAATGGAAAGCTTATTTATTTACTTTTCAGATTGTTAAATAAAAATTGTGGTCCAGGGTGACAAATGTGAAACAAATATGAATAATTGAGTAAGATGTTTTAAAACTCAAGCTGTAAACACTGGTCCAGAAGAGAAAGATATTTGGAAGAATGCTTATAACCAAACAGTTCTTGGCCACCATTGACTCCCATAGTAGGAAAAATTGCATTATAAATGTCTGTTTTGTTGAATGTAGGAAATTCAGAACAGACTCGCAGTGATTGAGTTTTCATGTGATGCTCATCTTTGTGTGTGTGTGTGTCTCACAGGATAACGTGGTGTGTCTGTCCCCGCGGCTCGCTCAAAGTCTGGGTAACATGGGTCAGGTGTGTGTGTGTGTCCGGGTCACCAGCTCCATTCACCTGATTGACCCCAACACCTTACAGAGTGAGTTACACCCCACCCCACCTGTACAGTACGTTACGCTTCTCACTCCGTTCAAACATTTCATCTTGATTGATCTTTTTCTTAGAGAACTCAGCACTTTCAGTTAGACAAAAGCGTGCTCGGATTAAGAGGGAGCAAGAGAGGCCTACATGCGTACTACATGAAGATGATACACCAAAAGTGCTACTGCGTAACGTGATGACGTCATAAAAACTATCTGGCATGCAAACCCATCACCTTTCTGTGGAAATTACAAAAGGGGTTTTTCTCAACCAAACTAACTGCACGTGTACGTAACTGTCCTGCGTGAAGTGAGCGCGACTGAAGAGCAGTGTTGCCAACTGGGCTGTTTGAAAATGCATTTGTGAAAAGTCATGGGTAGTGGTTTCTTGGGCTGCTTTTGTAGTTTACCCCGGATGCCAAAATGTTGGCAAAGGAAAAACGATCGTTGAGAGACTGTTTTCAATATTTGTTAGCACACTAGCTTATACATATAACTAGCTTAAAGCTAACGATCGTATTAAAGGAGTCATTCACTGGAAGTATGTGTTTTTCTTTGTCTTTTGTGTGTTATAAGTTGCCCATGCATGTATTAGACACGTGAAATTGCAAAAATTTAAGTGTCTGAACAAAAGATGTATTTTATCTAGAAGCGAATGCTCACCCAGACCTGCCTGAAACGCCTCGTGTAACCACACCCCCACAACTTGACGTCAGCTGGAGGAGTGATTTGACTAAAACCGCCCAAATCTACATGCAAGTAATGTGGGCGGTCTTGTAAATCTCATTGTACCGCCGCCGGAGCAGCCATGTCGTGGAGATGCCAGGCTTGTTCGACTTGATGCGGCGCCGCAAGATCCGACAGGTGGATGACATCAAAGCACCGCGAGAGCGATTCGAAACCAAACATTTTATGGTTTTCTGAATGGCTCTCGCGGTACTTTGACGTCATCCGCCTGTCGGATCTTGCGGCGGTCGGTACCTAATTTTCCTAAGACCCAGTAGTACCGACGTACCGGGTCAACCGGGTACTGATGCTCTGTCTGACAGGTTGTCAGTCGGAAACATTTCATAGACGCAATAAAACGTGATGAGCGGATAAGCGCGGCTCCGGTCCACAAGAGATGCGCACAGAAATACTTCAGATTAAAGTCATATCACGAAGAAAACGAACAGAGTTTTGTGGTGAAAGGAGGAAACATCCGGATTTAAGTAACAATTCAAGCGGTAAGTTTCAAATTCTGTTGCGTTTGCGTTATGAATGTTGCAGCATATGTTAAGTTAAAGGTTACGTCAAAATAAAAGTACCTGTTTGCGTGTTAATTTGTTAGCGCCAATGCTAATCCAGTCAAGTGTCCTTATTAACCATTTAATGCTTTTATAACTGTAATGGGGTAAAATAAATGGGAGGACAGGATGGGGTTTACAGTACCTATTTTATATAGGCCTATCTGAAATCTATGTGCTAGAAAACTAACATACTAACTGTATGACTAGCAATGTGTATGTTTTGGATGGATAACTCTATTAGGTTTAAAAAGCCACATTTAAACTAAAGATATATCTTTCGCATTTATTATTTTAATATACAGTTACCTTAATGTAAGTAATCTTGTGTAAATGCAGTATAAAAACTGATGTTTGTTTTAATATTGCATATGCATGTTTGTTCAGTCAGTTGACTTACTGAAGTTTATTCTATTTGTCTTTTACAGCAGCAGTCTGAGTAGGATGAAGACCCCAGTGAGCACACAACTGTTTCAGCAACAATTAACTTGTATACTTCATGTATACAAAATGGCATTGCTTTCTATACATTTATATTAACAATGAGCTTTATTAATAAAATTGTGTTTCAATTAGCATGTACTGGTGTTTTGCTTTGGTACCAAAATTGGTACCGAGAACCGTGGAATTTAACTGGTATTGGTACCGACTACTGAAATTTTGGTACCGTGACAACACTATATATATATATATATATATACTGTATATATATATATATATATATACTGTACAGTAATATGGGCTTTGAACTCTGGTGTGCGATACCTGTGAGTTGGCCAACTCGCCCTGACGAGCACCTGACCTGACGCATTCCTTACAACCGATCTGACGTGAAACCGCTCCAATTAAGAGGCCAATCGGTCCGGTGTCGGAAACAGATGAGTGATCTAACAAAGATTGATGTTTGCACATGCACACTTTCACACACTAGATGGCCTCCGTTACACTTCTGAGTTCTGATCGATTCATAATATTGGAGAGACGAGTTTAGCCAAGTAACTCTTCTCGGTTTCTTTTGCTTGTTATCAGAAATAATCTACAGTCTATTGTTTGTCAATGTGTATCGGAAGTTAAGGGCAGTCCACGAACGCATGCATGCGCTGTGATATTTGTTTATGTTGTCGCTTTGATATCTACTCTCCGCAACATCATTACAACGGTAAACCAACAGAGAGTGTTAAAACAAACCGGTTTGTTCTTGCCATGGCCCGCTACAGCACCTTTGATTCACAATTTAAGGGGGATTTTCTTAATATTATGATTTTTTGCATTTTTGGATTCCAGATTTTCAAATCTCTGCCAAGTAATGTCCTATCCTAACAAACCATACATCAATGGAAAGCTTATTTATTTACTTTTCAGATTGTTAAATAAAAATTGTGGTCCAGGGTGACAAATGTGAACAAATATGAATAATTGAGTAAGATGTTTTAAAACTCAAGCTGTAAACACTGGTCCAGAAGAGAAAGATATTTGGAAGAATGCTTATAACCAAACAGTTCTTGGCCACCATTGACTCCCATAGTAGGAAAAATTGCATTATAAATGTCTGTTTTGTTGAATGTAGGAAATTCAGAACAGACTCGCAGTGATTGAGTTTTCATGTGATGCTCATCTTTGTGTGTGTGTGTGTCTCACAGGATAACGTGGTGTGTCTGTCCCCGCGGCTCGCTCAAAGTCTGGGTAACATGGGTCAGGTGTGTGTGTGTGTCCGGGTCACCAGCTCCATTCACCTGATTGACCCCAACACCTTACAGAGTGAGTTACACCCCACCCCACCTGTACAGTACGTTACGCTTCTCACTCCGTTCAAACATTTCATCTTGATTGATCTTTTTCTTAGAGAACTCAGCACTTTCAGTTAGACAAAAGCGTGCTCGGATTAAGAGGGAGCAAGAGAGGCCTACATGCGTACTACATGAAGATGATACACCAAAAGTGCTACTGCGTAACGTGATGACGTCATAAAAACTATCTGGCATGCAAACCCATCACCTTTCTGTGGAAATTACAAAAGGGGTTTTTCTCAACCAAACTAACTGCACGTGTACGTAACTGTCCTGCGTGAAGTGAGCGCGACTGAAGAGCAGTGTTGCCAACTGGGCTGTTTGAAAATGCATTTGTGAAAAGTCATGGGTAGTGGTTTCTTGGGCTGCTTTTGTAGTTTACCCCGGATGCCAAAATGTTGGCAAAGGAAAAACGATCGTTGAGAGACTGTTTTCAATATTTGTTAGCACACTAGCTTATACATATAACTAGCTTAAAGCTAACGATCGTATTAAAGGAGTCATTCACTGGAAGTATGTGTTTTTCTTTGTCTTTTGTGTGTTATAAGTTGCCCATGCATGTATTAGACACGTGAAATTGCAAAAATTTAAGTGTCTGAACAAAAGATGTATTTTATCTAGAAGCGAATGCTCACCCAGACCTGCCTGAAACGCCTCGTGTAACCACACCCCCACAACTTGACGTCAGCTGGAGGAGTGATTTGACTAAAACCGCCCAAATCTACATGCAAGTAATGTGGGCGGTCTTGTAAATCTCATTGTACCGCCGCCGGAGCAGCCATGTCGTGGAGATGCCAGGCTTGTTCGACTTGATGCGGCGCCGCAAGATCCGACAGGTGGATGACATCAAAGCACCGCGAGAGCGATTCGAAACCAAACATTTTATGGTTTTTTGAACAAGTTGAACAAGCCTGCCGTCACACAATTGCAGTATTCCACCAATCACTACGCAGTAGTGAACTGGCCAATCATAGCACACTTCTCTTTTCAGAGCGATGAGCTTTGTAAAATATCCTCTCGTTTCAGAGAGGCGGGGCTAAGAGGAGATACAAACATGTACGGTATGTGGAAAATACTGCATTTTTTAACCTTAAATCGTGTATACACATTGTAATACATCTAAAGCAAACAATAATATTTGTTTTAGCCGCGTAAAATGACCCCTTTAAAAGGCCCCAGAAAAAGCGTCGTTTTTGACTTATTGAGGTCTTTAAAATCCTTGAAAAGTGTAAAGCGATGGAAACAGCTTCTGGTGGGAATGATTGAGGAGCTGATTGATTGATGTGTTTTATTTCAGTTGCGGAGGTGGACGCAAACACTTACTGGCGACACCCGTTCAACAGTCTGTGTAGCCCTCGGCAGTTAGAGGAGTTTATTATCATGGACACAGACATCATCAGAGATCAGAGACTGGGGGCCGGCGCCGGTCTCACATCCAACAGGGTAAAACCGAGATTAAAAAATATACACATGCACATGTTGCTGGTTATTGGTGTGCAACTAAAATAGCAAATGTTGGAAATGTCCAGAACAATAGAATTGAATATTTCATTCAAAGAGACTTCATGTGTGTAAAATAAATAATGATGTATGTGTGTTTGCAGCACATGTTAGCTGAGGTTTGGGTTCAGAAGACGTCAGACATGGACTCTGGTCAGCAGTATCACTGCAGAACGTTTCTGGGTCACCTGCTGAACATCGGAGATCTGGTTCTCGGGTCAGTTCACTTACACACACGTCTTCATTCATGGCCTACAGCTGATGATGAGAACTGACACTCTGCATTTTCACTTTAGCTTTGATTTCGCCAACGCCAATATCAATGATGAGTTTCTCAATAAGATGAACCCTGACCGCGTCCCTGATGTGGTAAGACACTACACGTCACTTCTCTAGACTGTCACACAGAACGAGCACAGGTGTACTTCAGCACATTCAACTACACCTTAAATCGTGATTTACACAAAATATCGCATAAATCGACTTGTCTAGAGCGATTATGATATCGCAAAGTCTGTGGTTATGTTTCATGCGCTGTTTGAGTCGCTTATAACGTGCATTTGAAAAAGCAACACCCGTCAAACGTCATCATTATAAATTTACCTTTTATCGTGAGAATACCCGAGGAGAACAGTGATAGGAAGATCCCCATAGGCATATCCTGGATCTAGGTGCGTTGTGGTACTTCTTCTGCGGCGTCTATTTGGAGTTTTGTGTGTGAGAGCGCCCTCTGGCTTTCATATGCAGCAGTATTTAACCGTACTTCACTGAAGAGCTGCGCATAATAGATTTCAGACAACAGCTAGAAATTGTGTGCCGTTTTTTTTTTTCCCGATTATCGTGTAGCACTAGTGTGAACACAAAGAAACAATAATACACGTAATTCATAAACGGTAAATGATCCCCAAATAGTCACACCTGTTGTCTTTGTTTGAAAATGACCAGCATAAGAAAGGATTAGAAAGTAGGTGAAGAAATCAAAACTGAGGCTTACGATCACCATGTATTTTTGTTGTTGAAATTTGTATTGACTTAAGAATTAACACAATTTCTTTCATTGTTGTAAATCAAAGTTCACATATGACTGTAGTCTTAAAGCAAAAATTGACATTTCAAATATATTTTTGAAACGAAATGTAGTCTTTGAGAAACAAAACGAGGGTGAATGTGGCATGTGCATGAATTTGCTGCTGGTGTTCAGGTGCTGATAAAGAAGAGTTACGATCGTGTGAAGCGTGTGAAGAACAGAATCTGGAAACTGAAGGAGTTGGACCGAGAGAAAGAAGCCGTCGACACTGATGATGAGAGGTACGCTTATCAGGAAATTGCAACTGCTGTTCAAATGCTTCTGAAGAGATTCACTGAGATCAGCTGCTCTGTGAGAATAAACCGCAGAAAGGAATCTACATGTGTTGTTATTGTGCTGTTTGACGTTTCTTGTAGACAATATCATGAGTTCCTGGAAGACTTGGAGGAAGATGAAGTCTTGAGGAAGAGCATCAACATCTTTAGAGGTAAACACACACTCACGCATATGTGTTCTCACTGAGTTCCCAGCAAACACAGAACTTTTACATAACCTTACCGTTTGGGTCCTGTTTGGGCTTAAATAATAATATTCCAAGTTTGCAATCATAAAAACAAAATGTTTCCAGAATGATGCAGGGAGGTTTTTTGAAATAACGTAAAACACAGGACGTTCTCTAACGGATATTCTGCAGATAATTACATGTTTATTCATAATTAACTTTAAATGTCTGATGTTTAGGTTCCACAGTGCTTATCTGCTTTTTTTGCTATTGATAGTCTCCAGAATTGTTTATATTTTAATCTTTCTAGTGAGTTTTTCTCACTATAGTTTCTTTTTTATGGACTCAAAAGTGAAAGTGTTGCTGACTATTTAGGTTTAGAAACAATGTGTTGTCTTTATAATATCCTATTTACGATTTATCTAACAAATTCTAAACGTTTCTCTTTCTTTACACAGAAAAAATATAGATTGATATATATATATTAGAAAAGGGGGTCCCTCACAAAAGGTTAATCATATTTGGGGGTCCTTGGCATCATAAAGTTTGAAAACCCCCGTGTTAGAATGCTCATTACTCATTACTAATTTAAATATATTTAATGCACCCGTTTATATTTATGCTCAGCTCACATCACCATATCAAAGTGTTTTATAAAAACTAGTAAACTGGTTCATTAACATTACCTAATACATTAAGTATAAAAATGCCAGCGTAATATTAAATGATTGACATTGTTGTATTTATTGCCATAACTTAAGAGCAGTTGTAGATTTGTGTTTGTTTGTTAAAAATTGAAGCAGCTTGAAACATGAAAACGTAGATTTAACTGCAACTAATGTTAAAGAATTTGGCTTTAGAATAAGATTGGTACCCTTTTCCATACCTAAAAACCTGTATTTTCCTCCTAAGAACTTCTAATGGGATCGTCGCCTACACTAGACTCCTCTGAACTTCTCTCTCTCTCGTGCGCTCTCGCTCAATTTTCAATTTCAAGGTACTTTATTGGCATGATTGCGTGTTCTTACAATATTGCCAAAGCATTGAACATATAACAAAAGACATACATTAAGTACAAACATGAGATTAAAATTAAACTAAGGTGCTGAGTAAGGCATAAATATAGAATGAAATATAAAATAGAGTATATGTAAGTAAACAAATTAAATATGGAAAAAAAATCTCTATCAAAAGTAGATTTCAGGCAGAAACATGAGAATGTCATAAAGTCAAGAGTGTAGATGTGCATTGATTGTAGCAGATGAAGGCAGTAGTTTGTGCAGCTGATAGATGAATGAAGCAGCAGCTGATGTGTGTCTCTTCTCCCCCACTAACATCTGCACTCGCTCTGTTTCTGAACACCTATCAAACTCTGGCATGACCTTTGACATTTTGTGAAAGTGTTTCTCTCTCACATCTTTAAATTGATCACAATGAAGGAGAAAGTGTGTCTCAGTCTCCACCTCACCAGTGTCACAGTGTGCACAGACTCCATGTTTGTCTGTGTCTGCCTCTCTCTACGGCCAGACTGTGATCACTGAGTCTGTATTTGGTCAGGATCCGTCTCTGTTTCACATCTCCAACAGTGTAGATATCATCTGACACATTGTATTTTCTGTTTAGGGTCCGATAGCATTCTAGTTTACTTTGGGTTTTACTTTCCTTTTCCCAATGGTCTAAATATGACTTTTGACCTTCTTTGATCATTTGGTTTATTCTGATTTGGTTCTGTTCGGTTGTGCCGGTGTGAAGTTTCAGAGCCAGCTGGCAGAAGGGACTGGCTTTAGGTCTCAGCTCTTGGGTTTTAAGTGCTTCATATTGAAGTGTGTGAGGAGGACTTGAGTTAAGGTGTGTCCAGAATTTGAGAGAACGTTTTTGGATGTGTATTATCAGGGGGTATCTGCCTTATTCAGCCCTGCATGCATTATTTGGTGTTCTTCTCTGAACTCTTAAAATGTTTTTACAGAATTCAGCATGCAGGGATTCTATGGGGTGTTTATCCCATTTGGGGTAATCTGTCAGACACTGTGAACCCCAAACCTCGCAGCCATATAGAGCTATAGGCATAATCAACTATCAAAGATTTGACACCAGACTGGAACTGGAATGTCTGTTTGGGTGAATCTGCCTTTGATGGCGTAAAACGCACGTCTAGCTTTCTCTTTCAGTGCAGAGGGATCCTGACCAAATACAGAGAGAGAGCACGAGTGAGAGAGAGGGAGAGAGAGAGCACCTTAGTTTAATTTTAATCTCATGTTTGTACTTAATGTATGTCTTTTGTTATATGTTCAATGCTTTGGCAATATTGTAATAACACGCAATCATGCCAATAAAGTACCTTGAAATTGAAAATTGAAATTGAGTGAGAGCGAGTGAGAGAGAGAGAGAGAGCGCGAGAGAGCAAGCATGTAGCTGGTATTGATACATGGGACATGCGTATTGGAACCGTTTCAAATTTTTCAGTATCGAAATATCGATATTTTTGACAACACTACTCTCCACACACATTCTCTGGGCCTGAACCGCATCAGTCTTTCACTTTAGATAGTTTACTGTTAAATGGTGTGTATCGACTGAAACAACAGCAATATATCCACAACAGAAGAGTAGAGGAGCGTCATTCCAAAAGTATTAAAATAATAGTACAATGCAACAAGTACTGTAAGACACATTTGCATTTGAATGATGCAATAATGTAAAAATGACTGAGCGCTTCTTTAAACTCACCCACCAATTAGTTCATTTGTGTTTGTTTTCTGACAAAATAACTGAAAGTGTCTTGTAGTTGATCGTGACCGTAGTTGTCACATGACTGGATAGTGACGCTTGTAATTCTCATCTGCTACTCATGTGATGGTCCCTGTACAGACACGTCAAAGATCCCGGTGGAGAGCGACACCGATGATGACGGGGCTCCCAGGATCTCTCTGACAGAGATGTTGGAGGATTTGAGTTTGAGCGACGCCACCGGTGGAGAAGGAGCCGACATGATGACGGATGCATGAGTGCAGACTGGCACTCCGTACGTGAACGCTTTCAGTGATGTTATTTTGAGGTCCAGATGTCATTTGGAAAGCTGTGGTGCCATTCTGCATTGCCTCAACTAACCCAATAAAAGACTTCCCCGGTGTTTTTCTGTGAATGTTTGACTGACTAAAAAACATTTGATCATTGTCATAAGGGTTGCATTAAACGGTTCCTGTGTAATCGCTTATGTTATGGATATACATTTTGGAGGTCTAGATAAACCGGTCTGCTTGGATTCTGTCACGTAAGGGGCAGACAGCAGGGAAGCGGATCAAAATGCAGCAGGTTTATTTGTGTAATCCACAAGCCTATAGAACACGAGGTGACGGGAGCAAACAAAGATACCAAGAACAGGAAAAAAGAATAAAATAGCAATCGATGACTGACAAAAGGATCAGCTGAGACAATTAAACATGGCAACCAACAAAGCAAACAGGAAATACTGTACAATATAAAAGTCCACAAAAACCCAACAAGAGACCCAGAGAAGGGGGGTTTTAAGGATGATTTCACTGAATTTAATGCAAATAATCTGGCAAATTGAAAGGTTTTTCAGTGTTGGATTTGAAGCATCCATAAGCAGAACTGTGTATTGTAGTTGGTATTACAATGTTGGGGGTGTATTACAAAAAATCCTAATTTAAAAATCCAATTTTGGTTAGGACCTCATTTAAGACGAAATCAGAATAACATACAGAATGTCCCGAGTGCTGTAGCTTAACTACAGATAGGAAAGGGGTACACTGTTCTTATTTCATCTTTAATCCTTTTAACAGCTCAATATCATGACATTTTGAGGTTTTATTATAAATGTCCAAATATTTACACGCATACAACCACAATAAGAAGAACCTTAAAATGTTTTTTTTTCATAACATTTTCTTTGATTGGATGTATGTGATTTTGGCATGCCCCACACACTGCTCAGCTAACTTCATTGAGTGTAATAAATTAATAAAATACATAAGATTAAAATATTATTGTCCGCTATTTTATAAGGTATTTGATATAACGTTTTTTAAAATAATTCATATTCTATTTTCATGATAATTTTAAGCATTCTGCACGTGTCCCTGAAATTGCTGTCCACCCTGTCATTATGGGATGAATGCCCTTGTAAGAAACCAACTGATGTACTCCGTGACATCCCTTCCCCATTGTGCCTTAAAACATCTGCTGCACACACAGTGAGTATCTACACTTATATTTCCCAATTTTCATCATATTGTGTCTGTAGTTGGATGTTGTCAAGCTTAACATGTCCACCCTGTCATGGTGATATATTAATTCATATAAAAACTTTTCAGAAATCAAAATGTATATTTTAAAAGGTGTACAGTCGGCTTCAACAGGTACACCATGTGTTCATTAAATGCTAATTTAGCCAAAAATTGTCCGCCCTGTCACCAACAAGTATCATATAATGTTAAATATCATATAATACAACAGTTTTAACACATAATATAACTGTAGATGAAACACATGAGCGGATGATATTAACTTTTTGGCAATACTGGCATCAGCAGGTGCATTGATGGTGATCATTTTGATTTATTCTACTTTGAATTTGTCCATGACGGGGTGGACATCTTTTATGGTTTGCGTATATGGTGTCTGCTTGCAGTTTAATAATAAAAAGTGGGAGCTTGACGAATATATATTTCTAACAGCCTAAGGTCTCCTAAATACAACAAATAACAAGTTAAATGTAAAATCTAAGATTGTTTGGGGGAAGTTGTGAAGTCTCTTTATTGTGATACCTCCTTGACAGTAATATTTGACTCCATTCGTAATTTTCGTAACTCAACGAATAAGGCTGACTGTTACAATAATAGGGCTAATTGTGATTTAAAAGTTAAAGAAAGTTTTTTCAACCGTATAATGAAGTTTTGCAATGTGGCTCTGTATTTTACAAATATATACATTAAAATATTTTGTTGTAAGTCACATTTGTATTCTCATTTGATTATAATTGAAAGATTAATTCAATGGTTTTATGAATAAAAATGGTAACGTCTTCACCTATCCATCCACTCCACCACTAGATGGAGCCACCCCCTTAGTATTGACTGTTGCTGATTTCCTCATGTCTCACTTCCGGTTCATCACTAAATTCGGGCCGCCTACTTCCATTTTGTATAGTAGGTGAAAATCAGTATGAGTCACGAATAGTTTGTCAAAAGCAGTAGGCGAGAACTACCTGGATGGTCTACTGCAGTGGTCACCAACCCTGTTCCTGGAGATCGACCATCCTGCAGACTGCAGCTCCAACCCTGCTTCAGCACACCTGTCTGTAATTATCAAGCAAACCTGAACACCTTGATTAGATAGTTCAGGTGTGTTTGATTGGGGTTTGAGCTGAAATCTTCAGGACAGTCGCTCGAGGATCAGGGTTGGTGACCACTGGACTACTGCTTCTGCTGAGATTATGAGTGTGCATTGGATGGACACTACTGTATCCCCATGATGCCACGGGAGCTGAGCAACACTCAAATACCAAAAGTTAACAAATGAAAAATAGCACAAAACTGTAAGGGGAATGGCTATATTTTCTTGTGATTAAATGATGCTTTGTTAAGCAATGCCTACTTGCGTTATTTTTGCAGTTTCTGTCATAGGTCAAAGCGAATACCAGTCACGTGACAATGAAAACATTCCACTTGACGATTCCGGACCGCTCGGTCACATAATTTTCACGTCATCTGTCAAGACCTGAGTCACCTGACCTGACATAGCCATCTGCGTGGACCTTCTGCTCGAATGTTAAAAGTCAGTTCACATGATGGACCGTGGAAGGCGCACTAAAGTGTGGCTGCATTTTGCGAAATCACAAAAAGACAAAGCTAAGTGTAATTATTGTGACAAACTATTATGTTACAAGACGGGTGTCACCAGCAACATGGCAAAGCATCTGCGGTGGGTTCATCGTATCGAATTACAAGAATGCACCGTGTTTGATGCGTTGCGCATCCCGAGTGCCCACACTTCATTAGCCGCCGATGACACTAGTGCGGGGACAACGCCAGAGCCATGCGCTTATCAATGTTACGTCATTTTTTTGCGCTATAAAATCATCCTACCTGTTTATTTTATACTGCTACGGGAATCTGATAGTGTATTTCCGTTGTTAAATCATTCTGGATATTTATTTCATACCGGTAGTACAATATGATAGGGTATTTCGCAGTAAATTAATCCCTATGTTTATTTTATATGCTGGTATGGAAATCTGACAGGGTATTTTGCATTGTAAAATCATCCTACCTGTTTATTTTGTCGATGTGTTTTAGATTATATTAAGTTTTGCCCTGCGGTAGGAAAATCTGACAGGGTAGGACAATTCGACAGAACACCGGCACATGATGCTACACGTGAGATCCCTTTCTCCCTCGCTTCGAAAGGAAGGCTCACACAGGACACTTTTTTGTGTATTCAGCTGTAACTACTGGCACAAAATAAATATTTTTGATCTTGCTTGACTTTTATTACTTTTTCCCGGCTTTGGAATCGAAACTAAGAATCGTTAGGAATCGGAATCGATAAGCCGAATCGAATTTGGAATCGGAATCGATAAATTTGAAACGATGCCCAACCCTAACTATATAGAACATACTGTTTTAACAGTTGATAACTAGGTACTTTATCTAAATCAGCACGTACTGTCACAGTATGCGATTTCAGACGCAGCGTCGCAGTCTTTGTGCTTGTCCACTTGACTAGTTAAATGATGAAATGATGACATTTCTGTATTTAGCTCAAGAGGTCTAGCGGCCGTAAAGATCTCATATGTATATGTAGGATTCTGTCCCATGGTTCTAATTATGCAATAAAAAATATTTAAAACTATATACACATAACTTTTACTGTTATTATTGTTGTTGTTGACTCAATCAAACAATTCCCTCATGAATCAGATGCATTTTACTCATGAACTTACCCGGGAGATTTAAAGGTCCATTGTATGAAATTTAGCGGCATCTCGTGGTGAGGTTGCGAATTGCAACCAACGGCTCACTCCAGCCCTTGCTTTCTAAGCACTACGGTGGCTGTCACAGAACTAGGACGTCGTCACGTTTTCGCTTCTTTGCCGAAGGAGATAAGATATTTAGGAAACGCGCCCTGTAGAGCAGTTTGTCTGTTTAGGGATACTGTAGAAACAACATGGCGAAGGCGAACCCGCTTGTCTCTTTCTGGATGACAAGAAGGTCTTTTTCTTAGCTCTGACGATGGCAAACTTGGAGGGTGAACACTTTTCCATCTCCTTTCCCAGCTTCTTCCACGCTGAGCGGGTACTACTTCAGAAAAGGCCAGTACCTGTCGAACCGACAGCGGAGCGAGTCAGGACTCTTATCTAGCAACTCCATAGAAATCTGGGGTGGTATGCAAACGTCCATTCAGCAAGAGAGAAACACGTTGAAACAACTGAGGCAGGATGTGCGCAGTATTTATATGGACCTTTAAGTCAATTAAATGTAACAATGTGCAACGATGAAGCTGGATTCCAGTCTGAAAGAGAAAAACAAAACAGCAAACAAGTCCAAATTTAATTATAAAAAAATGTGCGGGTTTCCAGCCGTAAAAAACAGTACTTAAATTATGTTGCTTTTAAAATGTACTTCGGTGTAAATAAAAATATATATTTATTAATTATTACAGAGTTAAAATATATTGCATTGTTGATGTCAGCTTTGAGATGATAGAAAGATAAATAACCACTCATTACAAGCAAGGTATGCAGAATACCATCTCTGAAGGCTTCAAGGGTTCAGGCTGGTGGTGTAATGGTGTGAGGGATGTTTTCTTGGCACACTTTGGGCCCTTTAGTACCAGTTGACCATCATTTAAACGGCACAGCCTACCTCAGTGTTGTTGCTGACCATGGTCATCCCTTTATACCCATCTTCTGATGACTTCCAGCAGGATAATGCACCGAGTCACAAAGCTCAAATCCTGCTTCAACTAGCCTTGCACATAAAACAATATAAGAAAAACATAGTTGATGACTAATAATAATCATGACCCTAGAGTTTAGAAGAGTTTGAACAACGCATTGAAAGTGCTCCATTACAACTATGTGCACAATTGGCTACTGGAAGAACTTAAGGTTTGTCCAAAAAGTTGCTAGAGTAGTGACTAGGTGCTTATTTTAATAAAATAATAGTCATTTTATAAAAGTCCATTATGCAATACAATTTTCAAATAAAACAGGACAGGAACCCTGCAGGATGGTACTGCCGGGGAAAGGTGTCCTGAAATTTTATCCTATCCGCGATGATCTCAACTCAACTCTCAACTCAACTTTATTTATATAGCGCTTTTACAATTTTCATTGTTACAAAGCAGCTGTACATGAGACATATTGACTATAAGCAAAATAATTAAAGTTGTACCTGCAGAAACAAGAAAAGGTTGAAAACACAGAAGACAGACATACCCACATACAAAACACTCCACACACACAATATGCACACGTACTAACACACATAGACATAGAGACACACACACACACACGGATGCGCACGCACACACACACACACACACACACACACACACACACACGTACGTACACAGACAAGTACGCACACACACACACACACACACACACACACACACACACGCTCAGTGAGAGCACACATTTAGGATAAAGGAGAGAGAAGCACAGGTCAAATATAACAGACTATAAATTCCTATATGCAATATTAATTAAGTAAAACTTTAAAATTCTAAAGCAGCCCCCCGGCCAGGCAAATAGTGCAAAAACAGTATGCAAACGGTGGCGAGGAACCCAAAACTCTAATCGAGAAAAAAAACCTCAGGAGAACCCAGGCCCAACCAGGGGATTCCAGTTCCCCTCTGGCAAAAGCTGCTGCCTCTGCACAAGCTCCAGAGAGCTTGCACAACAAGGCTAAATAAAAATAAATAAAAAATAAATTATAGTTACAAGTTTTTACGATTGCTTACACACTAAAATTCAACTTTTCCCACAATTCGCAAAACCTTACACTCAAGGAGCAAAACACAAGGCTAGATTTGCACAACTGTAAGCACATTGTCAGCTTCACACTATTTGCAAAACATTACACACAGTGATTTGCAAAACACTAAACACACTTGTATACATCAGACACAGAAGTATATCATGATGTCACTTCCTTGCAATTCCAAAGCACTGACTGTCAAATTACCACACCTATGAGCCAATCTGTTAAACACAGCCATCAGGTGCACAAACACATGATTGCTAAATTGTAGACACAACAATCAGGTTTAAGCACTATAAAAATGCAGCAGGTAGGTTCACCTGCCTTCAACCAAAATGGAAGGAGTCAGAAGAAGAGTGAGGGTGAGAGGAGGACTACACAGAGGAGGAGGAGGAGGAGGAGGAGGAGGAGGAGGAGGTAGAGGTAGAGGTAGAGGTAGAGGAAGAGGCAGAGGCAGAGGAAGACCTGAAGCAGGAGGAGAATGTGCACAAAGAAGAAGAGGACCAAACTTATCAAATGACATTCGTGCAACACTAGTGGACCATGTTGTGAACCACGGATTGACGCTCAGGGAGGCTGGACTGAGAGTTCAGCCAAATCTTAGCAGATATACAGTGGCATCTGTCATAAGGACTTTTCGACAGGAAAACAGGTAAAAGAAGATCTGTCTACAGTTAAAGTAATCAGAAGCTTATTGTATGCACCATATAAGCACTTGTGATACCCCTTCCTGTGACATTGTACAGTAAGTTACATGTATTATTCTCTACATAGGATTGAGGGTCGGGAACAACAAGGAGGAAGGGGGCCCATATTCACGCAAGAACAAGAGAGAGAGATAATAAACATGGTTTTGGCCAATAATGCTATTAGGCTCAGAGAACTACAAGCAAACATTATCGGTGACCATGCCATTATCAATAATGTCCATCAGGTCTCTCAGTCAACACTGGCACGCATCCTAAAAAGACATCAAGTTCAAATGAAACAACTGTATCGAGTGCCTTTTGAGCAGAATTCAGAGAGGGTCAAACGGCTGCGGCATGAGTATGTGGAGGTTTGTATTGTTCACTTTAGCACTGTGATGATGCATACTCCACACATTACTTTTTTAAATTGACTGTAATATACTAGACCTATCCTGAACTACACAATGTTGTCTTTCACTGTATTTCAGAGAGTTTTGCAGATGGATGCTGAGGAAATCGTGCATGAATTCGTATATATTGATGAGGCAGGGTTCAACCTCACAAAAGCAAGAAGGAGAGGCAGAAATATCATTGGCCACAGGGCTATAATCAATGTCCCAGGGCAACGTGGGGGTAACATCACCCTTTGCGCTGCCATTTCACAGCATGGGGTTCTCCTCCATCATGCCAAAATGGGCCCTTACAACACACCTCACATTCTCGCATTTTTGGACCGATTGCACCACATCATCACAGCAGGTAATGAAATGCACCAGATACAATACACTGTCATCTGGGACAATGTGTCATTCCACCGCTCTGCTTTGGTCCAGAACTGGTTTCAACACCATCCACAGTTGACAGTACTATACCTTCCACCATACTCTCCGTTTCTAAACCCTATCGAAGAGTTTTTCTCTGCATGGCGGTGGAAGGTTTACGATCTCCAGCCCCAGGCTCAGGTACCCCTCATTCAGGCCATGGAGGACGCCTGTGACCAAGTCGACGCCGCAGCTGTGCAAGGATGGATTCGACATTCAAGACGGTTCTTCCCGCGTTGTCTTGCTAATGAGGATATTGCTTGTGATGTTGATGAAATTCTCTGGCCAGATCCAGCTAGGCGAAGAGATAATGTATAGTATGTTTACTGTAGTATTTTCTGTACAATATTGTCAGTTTTTTCAGATTATTTATGTTTGTTGTTGTTGTTATTTACTGTAATTGTAACCTGTACTGGATACAGTATTTTACTTTTGTCTGTTGTTTGCTGAGCTAACAGTGTTATGCACACTACTGTAGTAGCATGACAACTGGGACATGTTTTGTTGTGATTCTCCATGTTGACTGATTTGGGTATATGGAAAGAAATCAATGATATTTTCCTCAGTCTGCAGCATTGGTCTTGTGTAGTGTTTGGTGAACTATTGTATAGTTGCACTTTCTCTGTGTACTTCATTTACAGTACTCTAATCACTGAGAATTAGACTTGCTAAAAGTGTTTTAGGTTAGCAACAGCAGTGTGTAACTGGTTCAAAAAGATTAAAGTCATATGAAATGTGTGTGTTCCGTATGGTAACAAAATATTGTTTTTAAAAAGTTGTGGATAGTTTTGACAAAAGTGTTCCATTTTGCAAATGATCTGAAGTGTTGTGCTACTTTGGTGTAGGGTTGTGTTAATTGTGTGTAGTGTTTTGACAAACCGGGCCCTGTTTTCAAAATTGTGCTTTAGCAATCGTAAAAAACTGTAAGATTATCATTAATAATCTAATAGCATTTGAAATTTTGTGGTGAAGACATGTCAAGAGACCGCGTCCTTCTTTATTGATCTAAGAATTAAACAATTTTAAATGTTTCAACTTGGCATTCAATAAAGTGATATCTTCAAAATCCTGCGTGTGCGTGAAATTAACTCTTAAAATATTTATATATAGCTGATAAAGAAATTTAACGACATCATTACAGACAGTGGTCTGTAATTATATGAGATGACTAAAAAAATAGGAATTGCTGAAAAGTTTGTAAAACGATTTTAAATTTCCTGATTATACTTACGCGTCCACCTCCGTGTCTTCATGTGCCGGTGTTCTGTCGAATTGTCCTACACTGTTACGACCTCTAGGGGTAAGCCGTAACAGAAAAAGGATACTACAACTTGCAACACAGAGAGTTTCAGTAAACCAAGTTTTTTTGTACAATATGGGATTCTCTTCAGGGGTAGACAAGGCCAACATAATAAACAAAACAGTCTTCTTTTAAAATACTAAATAACATAGAAGGATAAACAAAAGAAAACAAAATACAGATAATCTTATCTGTCTGCCTGAGCATAAACAAAGTGAAAACTGGAATGTAAATCAAAATGGCATCTAACCCCCTACCTCCCGAAAATTGGTGAAATATATACTTACAGTGACTTACAAGATATTTACAGTGTGAGACTTATGTGTGTACTGAAAAATAACATAAAATCCAAATCTCCGTATTAACAAGACAATGTTCAGACATACAACAGATACTGGAATTAAGTTACTATATACAACACACATACTCACATTAACAGAATTATAAATCTTTCAGCTACAAGTGTCTCCTTTGAAGTAGCGGTAAATAAACATAAGAGAGAAGAATAAGTCTACCAGAACAATAGTCAACTCGCTATAGTCACACGAGTAACGAATCACGAAATCACATCGAGTAAACCAGACGTACTATCGGCAAAAGGCACAAGAGCTCAATGGCACACGAGGTACACAAGGAACCCAAGGCCTCGGATGAGTGTTTGGGGTGGTCCTTATATACGTAGGTCACGTAGTGTAGGACCAATCACCCACTCCAAGTGGTTAAGAGACCATGCCCATCTGGAGTAGTGACGTGTCTGCACACACGAACAAGGGAGAAAGCAAAACAGGCAACACAATATACCATAATACATAAACTTTCTCCAGGTCATAACATACACTGTCACATTTTCCTACAGCAGGGCAAAACTTAATATAATCTAAACCACATCGACAAAATAAACAGGTAGGATGATTTACTGTCACAGTCCCGTCTGGATCAGCTAATGTAAATGCTCATCTTAGTTTTATACACTAGTTAAGAGTTGTGAAGATACCCTGAAGATGTCAACAGATTTATTTAACAGAGAATCTTGTTCTAAACAGTTAATATTGATCTTCTAGGCTTACTAGGACAGTAAGCATGCATTATTTAAAAAAATGACAATATGTATAACAAATAAATGTGCAGTCAGAGTAAACAGCTGACAAATGGATCTCTAGAGATCAGATTATAAATGTGACAGGTGTTATGAGGCGGCGATCATCGAGTACGTGTCTCAACTGACTTTCTCTCGTCTTCTCAAATGCGTTACTGAATTATGAGTTGGCGGCGCGTCAAAATTGCTGAAGCGTATTTTTTACGCTTTGACTCAACACAACATTACTTAAACTGCTGTGTAAGGCTAGCTGTAAAGTTAAAGTTAAGATACTGTATACGCGAGAATGCGCTTTCGCATTGCACTCGTCAAGATACTGGAGAGAGAGAGAGAGAGAGAGCGCGTGCGTGCTAAAACTATCTTTTACTGTATGATAAATACATTTACAGTTATACCATGGTGTGTTTGAATACTGGATTCTGATTGGCTGGAAGGTGTGCATTAAAACCCTTTAATGCATGGGTAGCTCCAGTCAGTTTGATTACATTTCAAATTAACGAAAATTTGACGAAAATAGCCGTTTGATCTAAAATGACACTGTAAACATCGATAACAGCTTTAACTTGGCAAAAGACCATGGTATAAGCGGGATAATACACAGCTAACCGTACGATAAAGAATTTTAATGCACTACTCGGAGGCAACCACTTGGCCTCCACGCAGTGCAGTAAAACCTTATTGTATGCACCATATAAGCACTTGTGATACCCCTTCCTGTGACATTGTACAGTAAGTTACATGTATTATTCTCTACATAGGATTGAGGGTCGGGAACAACAAGGAGGAAGGGGGCCCATATTCACGCAAGAACAAGAGAGAGAGATAATAAACATGGTTTTGGCCAATAATGCTATTAGGCTCAGAGAACTACAAGCAAACATTATCGGTGACCATGCCATTATCAATAATGTCCATCAGGTCTCTCAGTCAACACTGGCACGCATCCTAAAAAGACATCAAGTTCAAATGAAACAACTGTATCGAGTGCCTTTTGAGCAGAATTCAGAGAGGGTCAAACGGCTGCGGCATGAGTATGTGGAGGTTTGTATTGTTCACTTTAGCACTGTGATGATGCATACTCCACACATTACTTTTTTAAATTGACTGTAATATACTAGACCTATCCTGAACTACACAATGTTGTCTTTCACTGTATTTCAGAGAGTTTTGCAGATGGATGCTGAGGAAATCGTGCATGAATTCGTATATATTGATGAGGCAGGGTTCAACCTCACAAAAGCAAGAAGGAGAGGCAGAAATATCATTGGCCACAGGGCTATAATCAATGTCCCAGGGCAACGTGGGGGTAACATCACCCTTTGCGCTGCCATTTCACAGCATGGGGTTCTCCTCCATCATGCCAAAATGGGCCCTTACAACACACCTCACATTCTCGCATTTTTGGACCGATTGCACCACATCATCACAGCAGGTAATGAAATGCACCAGATACAATACACTGTCATCTGGGACAATGTGTCATTCCACCGCTCTGCTTTGGTCCAGAACTGGTTTCAACACCATCCACAGTTGACAGTACTATACCTTCCACCATACTCTCCGTTTCTAAACCCTATCGAAGAGTTTTTCTCTGCATGGCGGTGGAAGGTTTACGATCTCCAGCCCCAGGCTCAGGTACCCCTCATTCAGGCCATGGAGGAAGCCTGTGACCAAGTCGACGCCGCAGCTGTGCAAGGATGGATTCGACATTCAAGACGGTTCTTCCCGCGTTGTCTTGCTAATGAGGATATTGCTTGTGATGTTGATGAAATTCTCTGGCCAGATCCAGCTAGGCGAAGAGATAATGTATAGTATGTTTACTGTAGTATTTTCTGTACAATATTGTCAGTTTTTTCAGATTATTTATGTTTGTTGTTGTTGTTATTTACTGTAATTGTAACCTGTACTGGATACAGTATTTTACATTTGTCTGTTGTTTGCTGAGCTAACAGTGTTATGCACACTACTGTAGTAGCATGACAACTGGGACATGTTTTGTTGTGATTCTCCATGTTGACTGATTTGGGTATATGGAAAGAAATCAATGATATTTTCCTCAGTCTGCAGCATTGGTCTTGTGTAGTGTTTGGTGAACTATTGTATAGTTGCACTTTCTCTGTGTACTTCATTTACAGTACTCTAATCACTGAGAATTAGACTTGCTAAAAGTGTTTTAGGTTAGCAACAGCAGTGTGTAACTGGTTCAAAAAGATTAAAGTCATATGAAATGTGTGTGTTCCGTATGGTAACAAAATATTGTTTTTAAAAAGTTGTGGATAGTTTTGACAAAAGTGTTCCATTTTGCAAATGATCTGAAGTGTTGTGCTACTTGGTGTAGGGTTGTGTTAATTGTGTGTAGTGTTTTGACAAACCGGGCCCTGTTTTCAAAATTGTGCTTAAGCAATCGTAAAAAACTGTAAGATTATCATTAATAATCTAATAGCATTTGAAATTTTGTGGTGAAGACATGTCAAGAGACCGCGTCCTTCTTTATTGATCTAAGAATTAAACAATTTTAAATGTTTCAACTTGGCATTCAATAAAGTGATATCTTCAAAATCCTGCGTGTGCGTGAAATTAACTCTTAAAATATTTATATATAGCTGATAAAGAAATTTAACGACATCATTACAGACAGTGGTCTGTAATTATATGAGATGACTAAAAAAATAGGAATTGCTGAAAAGTTTGTAAAACGATTTTAAATTTCCTGATTATACTTACGCGTCCACCTCCGTGTCTTCATGTGCCGGTGTTCTGTCGAATTGTCCTACACTGTTACGACCTCTAGGGGTAAGCCGTAACAGAAAAAGGATACTACAACTTGCAACACAGAGAGTTTCAGTAAACCAAGTTTTTTTGTACAATATGGGATTCTCTTCAGGGGTAGACAAGGCCAACATAATAAACAAAACAGTCTTCTTTTAAAATACTAAATAACATAGAAGGATAAACAAAAGAAAACAAAATACAGATAATCTTATCTGTCTGCCTGAGCATAAACAAAGTGAAAACTGGAATGTAAATCAAAATGGCATCTAACCCCCTACCTCCCGAAAATTGGTGAAATATATACTTACAGTGACTTACAAGATATTTACAGTGTGAGACTTATGTGTGTACTGAAAAATAACATAAAATCCAAATCTCCGTATTAACAAGACAATGTTCAGACATACAACAGATACTGGAATTAAGTTACTATATACAACACACATACTCACATTAACAGAATTATAAATCTATCAGCTACAAGTGTCTCCTTTGAAGTAGCGGTAAATAAACATAAGAGAGAAGAATAAGTCTACCAGAACAATAGTCAACTCGCTATAGTCACACGAGTAACGAATCACGAAATCACATCGAGTAAACCAGACGTACTATCGGCAAAAGGCACAAGAGCTCAATGGCACACGAGGTACACAAGGAACCCAAGGCCTCGGATGAGTGTTTGGGGTGGTCCTTATATACGAAGGACACGTAGTGTAGGACCAATCACCCACTCCAAGTGGTTAAGAGACCATGCCCATCTGGAGTAGTGACGTGTCTGCACACACGAACAAGGGAGAAAGCAAAACAGGCAACACAATATACCATAATACATAAACTTTCTCCAGGTCATAACATACACTGTCACATTTTCCTACAGCAGGGCAAAACTTAATATAATCTAAACCACATCGACAAAATAAACAGGTAGGATGATTTACTGTCACAGTCCCGTCTGGATCAGCTAATGTAAATGCTCATCTTAGTTTTATACACTAGTTAAGAGTTGTGAAGATACCCTGAAGATGTCAACAGATTTATTTAACAGAGAATCTTGTTCTAAACAGTTAATATTGATCTTCTAGGCTTACTAGCAGAGGTGTAAAGAGTACCTGAAAACCATACTTAAGTAAAAGTACAGATACCTTGCAGGAAATTACTCCATTACAAGTTACAAGTCAACCAATTCCAAAACGACTTCAGTAAAAGTCTTCGAGTATCTGATTTTAACAGTACTTGAGTATTTTACTCATACTGAATGTAGGCTCAAAGCAGCACTAGTCCTCAACACTTAAGAGACAGTCAGTGAAAAACTAGAAACAGTGATTGTGAGGAATTTATTTTCTTAAATCATAATAAGACTGAACACCTCAAAATTGCAACAAATCATGGTCGACACCATAACCTACGTCATTACAAACACCCTAAGTCTCATTTAAGCTCAAGTGTTCATAATAAACCAAAGTCCTTCAAAATGGTCTCTTCAATATAACGGATAAATAAGAATAATATTAGTAAGAATTAAAAAGTCAAAGCATTTTTGCACTGGACATGCTGGTTTGGGCCTCATCGCCAGCTGCAGTCAAGTCCTCATTTCACATACACTGTTAGCCCTTACCTGCCATTTCTACAGTAATATATTGGCAACACTGTTGCCTGCTAGTTACTGTAGGTGTTTTACAGTAAACTACTGCAATGGCTGTTTGAAGATACATTATTAAAGAATCTATTAAGCACTTAAGTCACACAGTCTTAGATGAACAAGTGTAAATAACAGAGAACACAATAAATCTGTCAAGATTTCACCAAGGAGAATTAAACACAAACATCAATAACATCTTCACATATTACAGACACCACTTTCACTTTATTCTGTCATCTGTGTAAGATCTTATTGAGATTGAACTCGAGTTCATAGTGGTTCAATTATGTTTTAAGTCACCTATTATGGGATCAGTGTTGCTTTGGTTGGACTCTTTGACTTTCTTGTAGCTTTAAAATGTACACTTATACAATAACACTGAAAGGGACTTTACAGGAACCACACTTTATGTTTGCTTAGTAACTGAAGATACATCTGAAAGAATTCAATCATTAAATAATAATAATATAGCATTTAAGATTTATTAAGATATGTTTGGTAAAGTGATTAATGTTTAATGGAAAGATCTCTGTCAGAAAATCTTTCTTTGCAATTGAGACACAATTAGACACTTGACATACAAACCTCATCAATGGTGACAAACAATCATGAATGAATTTTGTACTATGTACCCAGCATGCATTGCAGCATGAAGCTGTTCAGTTGATTGTCACCATTGTTGAGATTCATATGTGGATTGTTCATTTATCTGTGTCCGACTCATTCTATAGGCTAATATTTTGTCTATATAGGTGAGAGCACTTTTGAAATACTATACATTCTTTTTACTGATTTACATCACTTCATGGCAATAGTCCCACCATATGGTCAAATTTTGAGCAAACATGTTTAGAGCACATTTAGGAAGAGTTAGTTTTAAAAATAAGAGCTTTTGTAGATGTGTGACCTACAGTACCTAGCTGGCAACAGTGTTGCCAATATATTACTGTAGAAATAGGGGTAAGGGCTAACCGTGTTAAACCGCCAGCGATTGACATCTACCTGATACTGCACTCATATTCATATAAAGAAGCCATGTTGACAAGTTTTTGTAAGTTAGGGCAAAATCCAGAAGATTGTAGTACCTTCATTGCCCTGTAAGTGGCAATATTAATTATAAGATAGGTGCCATGCAAAATGTAATGTGTAATTANCTTTAACGCACGGATAGCTGTGGATTATCCATTACTTAATCCTTGGGTTACATGAATTACGAACCGTAGAGCACGATCCGTACGGATCAACCGTGATCCATTTCACCACAACTCATTACCATCTTCATCAGAACTGTACTGTATATATTCGCTCCCGTTTTCCTGTTTCCTTTGTTTGGTTTAGTGGTTCTGTTGGTGTACCTGTCTATTCTAGGGGTGGTTTCCAGAACAGGGATTATGTTGAACCAGGACTAGGCTTTAAATGTAAGTAAACAACACAAAGGCACTGATGTATGTCGAGATATATCATTGCAAGTTGTTTTTAGTTTGGACAGCTCTTACATTTATTTGAGTCTAATCCCTGTCCGGGAAACCGCCCCTAGTGTTTATATTACAGTTACTGTGTAACTCCGTGTTTGAGGGAATATTGTGACAAATCCTGGCAAGACATAGTTTTGACTTGCTAGCTAAAGTAATCACCTGTTTTCTTTTGCTTGTTATCAGAAATAATCTGCAGGGACTTTATTATTTGCAGATGTATACCGGAATTTAAGTTTGGGCCACGAAGTTTGTTTATGTTGATGCTCTGAACTGTGGAAGTTCTAGTGTCTTGAATCCAGGTATGGCTTTTCATCAAGTGTCAATCTCTGAAGTTTTCTGATATGAGCATGAACTGTCATGATGATGCGGTAAGCATTTCTGCATAAAAACGCATCCCGCGATTCATATTTTTGCCGAAAACTAAAGCACTATGTGCCTTCTGCAGAAGCCAAACTAAAAGGATATTTGTTTCAACAGTTTGTTTGGATGAAACGTGCCGTGAAATGTACATTTATAAATGATACAAAGGCAGCTGGTGCACTTCATAGCAAACCTTTACTTGTCTCTTTCAAACAGAAAATGCATCCATTTATTATGTTCACCTCAAACGTGTAAACAGTTTTTACAGCACACCTGGGGCCTCATTTACAGTATACATTTATTGTATGTGCGTAGAGAATCCAAGAGAATGTTCATATTTATAAAAACGGTCTTTGACGTGGAAAAGTGCTTAGCACCACATCAGGGTCTGAGCAGACGCACGCACTTGTCTGAGTGCTGCAGGTGTTTGGAAATATAAGTCATTCCTGCCGCTTATAAAAGATTTGGACATTGACTGGTGCTCTTTCATATATCAATGACATTAATACAATCAGAGTTTGAGATCTCTACTTTTTATTGATGTCTATTTAATCACACGTACGCACTTTGAGAAATGAACATAACATCAAAATTAGGACGGTTTCTACACAACATTTTGTAAATGAGGCCCTTGATGTTCTATTTAGGCTGTGCAGCATCATCATCTCAATCAGATTTAAACTGTTTATAAAATAAATCTATTGTTTTGCCTGTATGACTGAGAGCTACACACACACACACACACACACACACACACACACACAGACAGGCACGCACATGTCTGGTTTATTATCTCTGTGGGGACAGTCCATAGGCGTAATGAGTTGTATACTGTACAAACTGTATATTCTATCCCCTAACCCAACCCCTAAACCTAAAGATCATGGAAAACTTTTTGCATTTTTAGATTAAAAAAAAATATTGTTCTGTACAATTTATAAGCTTTTTTGCCCATGGGGACCTCAATTTTGGTCGCCACGGTGACACGAGTCCCCATTGAGTTGGTGTGCATTCACGTTTAGGTCCCCACCGGGATATACAAACATGAACGCACGCACACACACACACACACGCACACACACGCACACGCACACACACACGCACGCACGCACACACACACGCACGCACGCACGCACGCACACACGCACACACACACACACACGCACGCACACACACATATGCATGTTTAGGAAACTTGATTCCTCCTCTAGAAGAAACCAGAAGTGTCCACAGGTCTTTGTCTGACCCCTGCATTCACGTTTAGGTCCCCACCGGGATATACAAACATGAACGCACACACACACACACACACACACACACACACACACACACACACACACACACACACACCACAGCAACACACGACGCAGACAACACGCAGCAACGCACACGCACAGCACACACACACACGCACGCACGCACGCACACACACACACACACACACACACACACACACATGATTTATGTTAAGAGTTTGACTGGTGTTTGATCGGTCGGTCTGGAGGGTTTATGTTTTACTTGCTGGACGCTGCTTAGACAACAGTCTCTATCAAACTGAAAACAGATCCAGTGACATGAGTGAATGTAGGCGACGGCCTTACTGTTCCCAACTCTATTGTGTAAGTGCTACACACCCTCTCACGGTTTCACTCATTAAACACTGATTAAATCCTGAGGGTGTTTTTCTCTATTATTTTTGGGTTCTTCGCCACCGTTTGCATACTGTTTTGCACTATTTGCCTGGCCGGGGGGCTGCTTTATAATTTTAAAGTTTTACTTAATTAATATTGCATATAGGAATTTATAGTCTGTTTAATATTTGACCTGTGCTTCTCTCTCCTTTATCTTAAATGTGTGCCCTCACTGTGCGTGTCTGTGTGTGTGCAAGTGCTTGTCTGTGTGTGCGTGCGCATCCGTGTTTCTGCGCATCCGTCCGTGTGTGTGTGTGTGTGTGTGTGTGTGTGTGTGTCTATGTCTATGCTTGTTAGTACGTGTGCATATTGTGTGTGTGGAGTGTTTTGTATGTGGGTATGTCTGTCTTCTGTGTTTTCAACTTTTTCTTGTTTTTACAGGTATAACTTTAATTGTTTTGCTTATAGTCAATATGTCTTATGTACAGCTGCTTTGTAACAATGAATATTGTAAAAAGCGCTTTATAAATAAAGTTGAGTAAACACATTCCTCCCACCACTGTTTACATTGAGTCAACATTGAAACAGAAAACAATGTTCTGGAACGCCGTGTGTGTTTCCTGTATGTGAATTTCCTTCATATGAATACATTCATTTAATACAGCCCGTATTTATTTTTAGCCCAAACACATCAGTTGTAATTTATGCTATTAATAAATGTTATTTATTCAAATAAATGTTGTAGTTTGAATTTTAACATTAGCTGACATCAACTGACACAGCTTTTTTTATTTCAGCATTTATTAATGTTTGTTAATGTTGTTTAATGCCCATACAGTTGTTCACACTACTTCATTATGATTATGATTTTATAAATGTGTAAGTAAATGTTCACTTGAACTGATATGAATAAACACCATAGAAGACGCATTGTTCATTGACAGCTAATGCATTGTTGCCAGTGTTAACAAATACAACCTTATTGTTAAGTGTTACAGACTGAATGCTTTCTGGACATTTTCACAAGTAATATCTGCTGATTCACACCAACGAGATTGTGTTGCAAAAAAAGGAAGAAAGAATGACGGGTTTGCTAAAGTATTTAGAAATCCAGGTGGGAAAACCGGATTGTCGGAAATGCATTAGACGAGCCCTGAGGGCACCATAAATGAGCACTTGGAAAACCAGTCTGGTCACTTCCCTGCTTTGCAGTTTCAAATAGATGTACACATATTCTGTTCAAACCAACAGCTTACCTTCTCGGAATGTACACTAGTGTTGTATAAAAACAGTACAGAAATGTAGTGAAAATAGTTTATTTCCAAAACATACACTTTAAAAAAACACGGATGCCACTCCGTCATAATATCTGACAGGTATCATTAGATAAGTTCTGACATTATAGTGCTTCTAAAAGAAATCAGATCATGTGTGAGATCAGCACAGAGCAAGTGAACGCAGTTTGATCGTCAGGCGTAGGATGTAGAAATACAACAAATCTGCAGGGAAAGTGTTTATTCTGTGCTGTTATAGGCCTGGTTTCACAGACACAGCTACATTCTTGATGCAGTGTGAATCAAACTTAACTCTTAATATTTCAAACATGCCAGTGACGGGGCTTTGTGTCAATTGGGCTCATTCATGAAACACGAACATAACAAATTGTTGTGTAAATTGTCCGTAAAGTCATTCTAACGTAATTTTTTTCATGAAAATGTTCATATTTTCAAAATGTTAGTTCGGACAAAAGAAATGTTCACCTGCTCCATAACACATGTAAATGGTGCGTAAAACCGCATGTAACGTTCTGTATTTCTTTAGACAAACTGATGACACGTTGATGCACTATGTGTCACAATGATATTTATTTTGCCCTGTATTTGATCAATTTTTACTTTTTAACTTTGGGTAAAATGCAGAGCTCCTCCCTGTCCTTTTTTTACACAGCCGTCCAATCACAGTGGAGAAGAGTCGGGACAAACATTACATTGACCAACCATCATACACAAAAATAGAGTGCTTTTACGATGCATCATCAATCCGAAAGTCGACCATATTGGAGGCATTGAACGTAGAAAATGCTATTAAATCTAATGGAATTTGCACATTTTGCTGGCGAAAAAAACGATTCTTCTTTAGAAATAACTGAAAATAAAGCCCTTTAATGCAAGTCGATCAGACCCGATATAATCACTATGGCCGTATACTGTCACATCACATACATACTGTATAAGGACTGACGAACCGATTTCCATATATTTCTAATCCCGACGTAGTGAACTACTTATTTTGTTCGCCAATCAAGCCCTGCCCCTAAACCTAATCCTCATAGAAAACCTTTGGCTGTTTTTTATTAAAAAAGATCACAATATCACAATTTCATCACATACACATGCTGACAAGTCTGGTCCCTTTTAAGTAATTTACTTCTACTTAGTAAAACTACGTGCCTCTTAACTGCGTTACAGTGATTCTGTAACCATGAATGTGTGTGTGTCTACATGCATGTAGAATAGATTTAAACTACATACAGTAAATACTGCTGACTCGTGCGTGAAGTTCAGAGTAGAAAATAATTAATTATACTGCAAGTGATGTTACAGTATATGGCTTTCGCGATTCTCGGGTGTGACCGACCTTGCATTAAAAAGCTTTATTTTCACAGTTATTTCTAAAGAAGGATCCTTTTTTCGCCCGCAAAATGTGCGATTTCCATTTGGTTCAATAGCATTGTTTAGGTTTAGTGCCTCCAACATGGCCGACTTCCGGATTGATGACGCGTCTGAAAACACTCTATGGAGAAGTTACTATTAATGGTTACTGCATTATCATATTCAGCAATATTCTTGAAAAGAAGATATTAGTAACAAGTAGGCCAACTGTTGCGGATATTCTAATCACAGCAACCAACGCATCTCGGGAATAACGCGCAGTGCATCCAAAGCGTTCTCAAGCGCCACCAGCTGGTCGTTTTCAGAAGAGCACCATTAATATTTCAGCTGGCTAAAAAGGCTTCGGTGGACACAGTTTAACTGATTAATTTTTTGTTAGGCATATAGCCAATTAGTATCAAATGCATTTATGCAATATAATGTAGCCAAACCAGAGAATGAAGTCCAGAGGATTCCAGCATTCCTAGATTTGCATTTACATTTATTCATTTGGCAGACGCTTTTATCCAAAGCGACTTACAAGTAGGAGAGCATAAACATTTTGTCAACACGCTAAACAGTACCGTTAGTTTACAAGGCCATGCTACTAGGAGGATTAAAGTTGGAGTAAGCAAAGGAGAGAATGAACAACAAGATATTTTACAGCTACGTAATTTGCGTAGCTGCATTTTATAGTCCGCGTTTATGCTAATTGAGAATGAGTACACATGTGCGCCCTGTTTACGAACGATTGTATATCTTTAAGGTACACACATTTTACTATGAAATCTGACGTTTACGAAGTATTTGTGAATCCGGAGGAAAGTTTTCGGGAAGGTCTGTTTACGCAAATTACTGGGAATTTCCTCATATATTTGAGAATGTTTCATGAATGAGGCCCATTATATTGTGGCCTTTATTCTTGTGTTGTGTGTGGATGCAGACCACACCACACCTGGGGCCAGAACAATCACATCAAATCAGGCAAACATTTCAAAAACCTAATGTGTGACCGAGTTTTACAATAGAAACACGTCTGTTGCATAGGTGATTACAAAATGACAAAACACACAAACCAGCACCAGTAATAATAAATGAAAAAGGAAATTGAACACCTCTTCATTTGCACTGGGGAAAATAGTCAAAACAAGTCAGATTGGTGACAAATATCAGGGTCAAGATGTTGAGGAGTGCACAGATGACCGCTGATATCACCCCAAAATTAAAAAAAAGAAGTGTTTCCACGTCACTTGTCATCTGGCTTGTTCATTCCTGAGTTTTAAAGTAAAGGATCTGTATCCACGCTCAGCTCATGAGAGCCACAGTGCGCTCCAGATGGCCTCGCGCGAGCCCTGAGAAGAACTCCAACGCCAGGCGCATATGAATGGGGACGAACACGTAAGAAGTGTAAACCACCATGGCCACCATGGTGAACAGGACAGCGTTGAAGATGGACTTCTCCCACGGCTCCAGCACGTAGATGCCGGTGATGAGCAGGTACTGATAGTAAAGCCAGCTCACGTACTCCCTCATGGTCTTCATATTGACTCGCCGGGCGACGCCGTCCCGATGTGAGCTGCCGACATGAAAGATGTGCCCTTAAAGAGTACGACACAATGCACAGACACGCACGCGACAGATAAGTGAATGATGAATAATAATGGGGATGGGTTTGTCTCTTTATAACACATTTCAAAAGATGAAAATGTCAATTCAAGACATGAATGACATGAAGTCAATTGCATTCGGTGGCTGGTACAGTTCAGTGTTTGTTCTCTGGGCTGTGCCCTAGGGTGAAACCCGATCAAATGAACGTTGGTTTAATTTTTTGCTTCCGGGTTTGAGGAGTGAGACAAACAAAACTTGAGAAAGAAATAATCGTCAATAGAAATAAACACAAACAATGCTGTTCATTAATGACAGTTTGATTATTTAATAAAAAAAGACAGAAAGGAACATAAAATGATCAAAATCCTCCAGGAATATTTACGTTAAAAAGTGGCATGAGCTCATTTATAAACAGATTTTTTCCCTTTCATTCTTTTTATTTAAGGCAGCACAATATTGTCTGGAAAAATGAATGAGGGGAAGAGCAGTGAGCATGTGATCTCTGTAATGAAGAAAGCCCTGGTGGGTTATAAATAAACCATGTTTAAATGTGCATATTAATATTATTGTGAACCAGAAGGGAAATAAATGTGAAGTGGCTCGTGGGGGCCATCTACAGCCCCACATTCATCCAACTGCAAAACACAGCAGGAACATGCTCTCTCTCTCTCTCTAATGTCAACAAGGTCAATATTTACATTCTCATACACATAAAACAAAACTGCTCGTAAAATTCCGTAATTGTTCTGCTTCTTTGGACTTACAATGTGGTCAATTGCTTAAATATGAATACGAATTTAAATCAGCATTTAACCGTTCGCCTAAGAAGTTCTGTACTGTGAACTTTTAAAGTATAAGCTATGCTGTATGAATAATAGCTGTAGAAAAAAATGTGTATTAAACACGCTGTGTGAAATGTGACACTGATGTAACTGATACTGAACTGTTAAATACAAGTGAACTTCCATCATAAATGATTCAAGATGACATAAAACAGATTTTTTTAAGTTACCTGGCTAGATTTCAGTGTCCCTACAACAATATGGAATACTGCATTAGTCATTACAAATGTAGTGGAGTAAAGAGTACATATACTTGTTCAAAAATGTAGTTAAGTAGAGAGTAAAAGTTGCTAATATCTTTAATACTCAGTACAACTACAAAGTAGCCAAAAAGATACTTAAGTAAAGTAACTAAGTACATTTACTCCAATACTTTACACCACTGCTTACTAGGACAGTAAGCATGCATTATTTAAAAAAATGACAATATGTATAACAAATAAATGTGCAGTCAGAGTAAACAGCTGACAAATGGATCTCTAGAGATCAGATTATAAATGTGACAGGTGTTATGAGGCGGCGATCATCGAGTACGTGTCTCAACTGACTTTCTCTCGTCTTCTCAAATGCGTTACTGAATTATGAGTTGGCGGCGCGTCAAAATTGCTGAAGCGTATTCGTGCATGGATCGCGTCATTTACGCTTTGACTCAACACAACATTACTTAAACTGCTGTGTAAGGCTAGCTGTAAAGTTAAAGTTAAGATACTGTATACGCGAGAATGCGCTTTCGCATTGCACTAGTCAAGATACTGGAGAGAGAGAGAGAGAGAGCGCGTGCATGCGTGCTAAAACTATCTTTTACTGTATGATAAATACATTTACAGTTATACCATGGTGTGTTTGAATACTGGATTCTGATTGGCTGGAAGGTGTGCATTAAAACCCTTTAATGCATGGGTAGCTCCAGTCAGTTTGATTACATTTCAAATTAACGAAAATTTGACGAAAATAGCCGTTTGATCTAAAATGACACTGTAAACATCGATAACAGCTTTAACTTGGCAAAAGACCATGGTATAAGCGGGATAATACACAGCTAACCGTACGATAAAGAATTTTAATGCACTACTCGGAGGCAACCACTTGGCCTCCACGCAGTGCAGTAAAACCCTTTAACGCACGGATAGCTGTGGATTATCCTTTACTTAATCCTTGGGTTACATGAATTACGAACCGTAGAGCACGTTCCGTACGGATCAACCGTGATCCATTTCACCACAACTCCTTACCATCTTCATCAGAACTGTACTGTATATATTCGCTCCCGTTTTCCTGTTTCCTTTGTTTGGTTTAGTGGTTCTGTTGGTGTACCTGTCTATTCTAGGGGTGGTTTCCAGAACAGGGATTATGTTGAACCAGGACTAGGCTTTAAATGTAAGTATACAACACAAAGGCACTGATGTATGTCGAGATATATCATTGCAAGTTGTTTTTAGTTTGGACAGCTCTTACATTTATTTGAGTCTAATCCCTGTCCGGGAAACCGCCCCTAGTGTTTATATTACAGTTACTGTGTAACTCCGTGTTTGAGGGAATATTGTGACAAATCCTGGCAAGACATAGTTTTGACTTGCTAGCTAAAGTAATCACCTGTTTTCTTTTGCTTGTTATCAGAAATAATCTGCAGGGACTTTATTATTTGCAGATGTATACCGGAATTTAAGTTTGGGCCACGAAGTTTGTTTATGTTGATGCTCTGAACTGTGGAAGTTCTAGTGTCTTGAATCCAGGTATGGCTTTTCATCAAGTGTCAATCTCTGAAGTTTTCTGATATGAGCATGAACTGTCATGATGATGCGGTAAGCATTTCTGCATAAAAACGCATCCCGCGATTCATATTTTTGCCGAAAACTAAAGCACTATGTGCCTTCTGCAGAAGCCAAACTAAAAGGATATTTGTTTCAACAGTTTGTTTGGATGAAACGTGCCGTGAAATGTACATTTATAAATGATACAAAGGCAGCTGGTGCACTTCATAGCAAACCTTTACTTGTCTCTTTCAAACAGAAAATGCATCCATTTATTATGTTCACCTCAAACGTGTAAACAGTTTTTACAGCACACCTGGGGCCTCATTTACAGTATACATTTATTGTATGTGCGTAGAGAATCCAAGAGAATGTTCATATTTATAAAAACGGTCTTTGACGTGGAAAAGTGCTTAGCACCACATCAGGGTCTGAGCAGACGCACGCACTTGTCTGAGTGCTGCAGGTGTTTGGAAATATAAGTCATTCCTGCCGCTTATAAAAGATTTGGACATTGACTGGTGCTCTTTCATATATCAATGACATTAATACAATCAGAGTTTGAGATCTCTACTTTTTATTGATGTCTATTTAATCACACGTACGCACTTTGAGAAATGAACATAACATCAAAATTAGGACGGTTTCTACACAACATTTTGTAAATGAGGCCCTTGATGTTCTATTTAGGCTGTGCAGCATCATCATCTCAATCAGATTTAAACTGTTTATAAAATAAATCTATTGTTTTGCCTGTATGACTGAGAGCTACACACACACACACACACACACACACACACACACACAGACAGGCACGCACATGTCTGGTTTATTATCTCTGTGGGGACAGTCCATAGGCGTAATGAGTTGTATACTGTACAAACTGTATATTCTATCCCCTAACCCAACCCCTAAACCTAAAGATCATGGAAAACTTTTTGCATTTTTAGATTAAAAAAAAATATTGTTCTGTACAATTTATAAGCTTTTTTGCCCATGGGGACCTCAATTTTGGTCGCCACGGTGACACGAGTCCCCATTGAGTTGGTGTGCATTCACGTTTAGGTCCCCACCGGGATATACAAACATGAACGCACGCACACACACACACACACGCACACACACGCACACGCACACACACACGCACGCACGCACACACACACGCACGCACGCACGCACGCACACACGCACACACACACACACACGCACGCACACACACATATGCATGTTTAGGAAACTTGATTCCTCCTCTAGAAGAAACCAGAAGTGTCCACAGGTCTTTGTCTGACCCCTGCATTCACGTTTAGGTCCCCACCGGGATATACAAACATGAACGCACACACACACACACACACACACACACACACACACACACACACACACACACACACACACACACACACACACACGCAGACAGGCAGCGCAGAACAGCAGACGCACACACACAACGCACTGCACGCACGCACGCACGCGCACACACACACACACACACACACACACACACACATGATTTATGTTAAGAGTTTGACTGGTGTTTGATCGGTCGGTCTGGAGGGTTTATGTTTTACTTGCTGGACGCTGCTTAGACAACAGTCTCTATCAAACTGAAAACAGATCCAGTGACATGAGTGAATGTAGGCGACGGCCTTACTGTTCCCAACTCTATTGTGTAAGTGCTACACACCCTCTCACGGTTTCACTCATTAAACACTGATTAAATCCTGAGGGTGTTTTTCTCTATTATTTTTGGGTTCTTCGCCACCGTTTGCATACTGTTTTGCACTATTTGCCTGGCCGGGGGGCTGCTTTATAATTTTAAAGTTTTACTTAATTAATATTGCATATAGGAATTTATAGTCTGTTTAATATTTGACCTGTGCTTCTCTCTCCTTTATCTTAAATGTGTGCCCTCACTGTGCGTGTCTGTGTGTGTGCAAGTGCTTGTCTGTGTGTGCGTGCGCATCCGTGTTTCTGCGCATCCGTCCGTGTGTGTGTGTGTGTGTGTGTGTGTGTGTGTGTCTATGTCTATGCTTGTTAGTACGTGTGCATATTGTGTGTGTGGAGTGTTTTGTATGTGGGTATGTCTGTCTTCTGTGTTTTCAACTTTTTCTTGTTTTTACAGGTATAACTTTAATTGTTTTGCTTATAGTCAATATGTCTTATGTACAGCTGCTTTGTAACAATGAATATTGTAAAAAGCGCTTTATAAATAAAGTTGAGTAAACACATTCCTCCCACCACTGTTTACATTGAGTCAACATTGAAACAGAAAACAATGTTCTGGAACGCCGTGTGTGTTTCCTGTATGTGAATTTCCTTCATATGAATACATTCATTTAATACAGCCCGTATTTATTTTTAGCCCAAACACATCAGTTGTAATTTATGCTATTAATAAATGTTATTTATTCAAATAAATGTTGTAGTTTGAATTTTAACATTAGCTGACATCAACTGACACAGCTTTTTTTATTTCAGCATTTATTAATGTTTGTTAATGTTGTTTAATGCCCATACAGTTGTTCACACTACTTCATTATGATTATGATTTTATAAATGTGTAAGTAAATGTTCACTTGAACTGATATGAATAAACACCATAGAAGACGCATTGTTCATTGACAGCTAATGCATTGTTGCCAGTGTTAACAAATACAACCTTATTGTTAAGTGTTACAGACTGAATGCTTTCTGGACATTTTCACAAGTAATATCTGCTGATTCACACCAACGAGATTGTGTTGCAAAAAAAGGAAGAAAGAATGACGGGTTTGCTAAAGTATTTAGAAATCCAGGTGGGAAAACCGGATTGTCGGAAATGCATTAGACGAGCCCTGAGGGCACCATAAATGAGCACTTGGAAAACCAGTCTGGTCACTTCCCTGCTTTGCAGTTTCAAATAGATGTACACATATTCTGTTCAAACCAACAGCTTACCTTCTCGGAATGTACACTAGTGTTGTATAAAAACAGTACAGAAATGTAGTGAAAATAGTTTATTTCCAAAACATACACTTTAAAAAAACACGGATGCCACTCCGTCATAATATCTGACAGGTATCATTAGATAAGTTCTGACATTATAGTGCTTCTAAAAGAAATCAGATCATGTGTGAGATCAGCACAGAGCAAGTGAACGCAGTTTGATCGTCAGGCGTAGGATGTAGAAATACAACAAATCTGCAGGGAAAGTGTTTATTCTGTGCTGTTATAGGCCTGGTTTCACAGACACAGCTACATTCTTGATGCAGTGTGAATCAAACTTAACTCTTAATATTTCAAACATGCCAGTGACGGGGCTTTGTGTCAATTGGGCTCATTCATGAAACACGAACATAACAAATTGTTGTGTAAATTGTCCGTAAAGTCATTCTAACGTAATTTTTTTCATGAAAATGTTCATATTTTCAAAATGTTAGTTCGGACAAAAGAAATGTTCACCTGCTCCATAACACATGTAAATGGTGCGTAAAACCGCATGTAACGTTCTGTATTTCTTTAGACAAACTGATGACACGTTGATGCACTATGTGTCACAATGATATTTATTTTGCCCTGTATTTGATCAATTTTTACTTTTTAACTTTGGGTAAAATGCAGAGCTCCTCCCTGTCCTTTTTTTACACAGCCGTCCAATCACAGTGGAGAAGAGTCGGGACAAACATTACATTGACCAACCATCATACACAAAAATAGAGTGCTTTTACGATGCATCATCAATCCGAAAGTCGACCATATTGGAGGCATTGAACGTAGAAAATGCTATTAAATCTAATGGAATTTGCACATTTTGCTGGCGAAAAAAACGATTCTTCTTTAGAAATAACTGAAAATAAAGCCCTTTAATGCAAGTCGATCAGACCCGATATAATCACTATGGCCGTATACTGTCACATCACATACATACTGTATAAGGACTGACGAACCGATTTCCATATATTTCTAATCCCGACGTAGTGAACTACTTATTTTGTTCGCCAATCAAGCCCTGCCCCTAAACCTAATCCTCATAGAAAACCTTTGGCTGTTTTTTATTAAAAAAGATCACAATATCACAATTTCATCACATACACATGCTGACAAGTCTGGTCCCTTTTAAGTAATTTACTTCTACTTAGTAAAACTACGTGCCTCTTAACTGCGTTACAGTGATTCTGTAACCATGAATGTGTGTGTGTCTACATGCATGTAGAATAGATTTAAACTACATACAGTAAATACTGCTGACTCGTGCGTGAAGTTCAGAGTAGAAAATAATTAATTATACTGCAAGTGATGTTACAGTATATGGCTTTCGCGATTCTCGGGTGTGACCGACCTTGCATTAAAAAGCTTTATTTTCACAGTTATTTCTAAAGAAGGATCCTTTTTTCGCCCGCAAAATGTGCGATTTCCATTTGGTTCAATAGCATTGTTTAGGTTTAGTGCCTCCAACATGGCCGACTTCCGGATTGATGACGCGTCTGAAAACACTCTATGGAGAAGTTACTATTAATGGTTACTGCATTATCATATTCAGCAATATTCTTGAAAAGAAGATATTAGTAACAAGTAGGCCAACTGTTGCGGATATTCTAATCACAGCAACCAACGCATCTCGGGAATAACGCGCAGTGCATCCAAAGCGTTCTCAAGCGCCACCAGCTGGTCGTTTTCAGAAGAGCACCATTAATATTTCAGCTGGCTAAAAAGGCTTCGGTGGACACAGTTTAACTGATTAATTTTTTGTTAGGCATATAGCCAATTAGTATCAAATGCATTTATGCAATATAATGTAGCCAAACCAGAGAATGAAGTCCAGAGGATTCCAGCATTCCTAGATTTGCATTTACATTTATTCATTTGGCAGACGCTTTTATCCAAAGCGACTTACAAGTAGGAGAGCATAAACATTTTGTCAACACGCTAAACAGTACCGTTAGTTTACAAGGCCATGCTACTAGGAGGATTAAAGTTGGAGTAAGCAAAGGAGAGAATGAACAACAAGATATTTTACAGCTACGTAATTTGCGTAGCTGCATTTTATAGTCCGCGTTTATGCTAATTGAGAATGAGTACACATGTGCGCCCTGTTTACGAACGATTGTATATCTTTAAGGTACACACATTTTACTATGAAATCTGACGTTTACGAAGTATTTGTGAATCCGGAGGAAAGTTTTCGGGAAGGTCTGTTTACGCAAATTACTGGGAATTTCCTCATATATTTGAGAATGTTTCATGAATGAGGCCCATTATATTGTGGCCTTTATTCTTGTGTTGTGTGTGGATGCAGACCACACCACACCTGGGGCCAGAACAATCACATCAAATCAGGCAAACATTTCAAAAACCTAATGTGTGACCGAGTTTTACAATAGAAACACGTCTGTTGCATAGGTGATTACAAAATGACAAAACACACAAACCAGCACCAGTAATAATAAATGAAAAAGGAAATTGAACACCTCTTCATTTGCACTGGGGAAAATAGTCAAAACAAGTCAGATTGGTGACAAATATCAGGGTCAAGATGTTGAGGAGTGCACAGATGACCGCTGATATCACCCCAAAATTAAAAAAAAGAAGTGTTTCCACGTCACTTGTCATCTGGCTTGTTCATTCCTGAGTTTTAAAGTAAAGGATCTGTATCCACGCTCAGCTCATGAGAGCCACAGTGCGCTCCAGATGGCCTCGCGCGAGCCCTGAGAAGAACTCCAACGCCAGGCGCATATGAATGGGGACGAACACGTAAGAAGTGTAAACCACCATGGCCACCATGGTGAACAGGACAGCGTTGAAGATGGACTTCTCCCACGGCTCCAGCACGTAGATGCCGGTGATGAGCAGGTACTGATAGTAAAGCCAGCTCACGTACTCCCTCATGGTCTTCATATTGACTCGCCGGGCGACGCCGTCCCGATGTGAGCTGCCGACATGAAAGATGTGCCCTTAAAGAGTACGACACAATGCACAGACACGCACGCGACAGATAAGTGAATGATGAATAATAATGGGGATGGGTTTGTCTCTTTATAACACATTTCAAAAGATGAAAATGTCAATTCAAGACATGAATGACATGAAGTCAATTGCATTCGGTGGCTGGTACAGTTCAGTGTTTGTTCTCTGGGCTGTGCCCTAGGGTGAAACCCGATCAAATGAACGTTGGTTTTATTTTTTGCTTCCGGGTTTGAGGAGTGAGACAAACAAAACTTGAGAAAGAAATAATCGTCAATAGAAATAAACACAAACAATGCTGTTCATTCATGACTGTTTGATTATTTAATAAAAAAAGACAGAAAGGAACATAAAATGATCAAAATCCTCCAGGAATATTTACGTTAAAAAGTGGCATGAGCTCATTTATAAACAGATTTTTTCCCTTTCATTCTTTTTATTTAAGGCTGCACAATATTGTCTGGAAAAATGAATGAGGGGAAGAGCAGTGAGCATGTGATCTCTGTAATGAAGAAAGCCCTGGTGGGTTATAAATAAACCATGTTTAAATGTGCATATTAATATTATTGTGAACCAGAAGGGAAATAAATGTGAAGTGGCTCGTGGGGGCCATCTACAGCCCCACATTCATCCAACTGCAAAACACAGCAGGAACATGCTCTCTCTCTCTCTCTAATGTCAACAAGGTCAATATTTACATTCTCATACACATAAAACAAAACTGCTCGTAAAATTCCGTAATTGTTCTGCTTCTTTGGACTTACAATGTGGTCAATTGCTTAAATATGAATACGAATTTAAATCAGCATTTAACCGTTCGCCTAAGAAGTTCTGTACTGTGAACTTTTAAAGTATAAGCTATGCTGTATGAATAATAGCTGTAGAAAAAAATGTGTATTAAACACGCTGTGTGAAATGTGACACTGATGTAACTGATACTGAACTGTTAAATACAAGTGAACTTCCATCATAAATGATTCAAGATGACATAAAACAGATTTTTTTAAGTTACCTGGCTAGATTTCAGTGTCCCTACAACAATATGGAATACTGTATCATGTTATGTGTAGTGTGATGCCAAGACAACTCCAAGCGTAAACAAGACTGATAACAGACAGCGTGAGAACAATAGCACATCACTGTGGTGTTCTTTCTAAGCAACGGTAGAAACTTTCAGCATCATTAACTAGATCCTTTTGTTGTATGTTGATGTACACTACAGAAATGTGTACAGCAAACATCCAACTAAACACGTGAAACTAAATCAACAAAACATGTTTATCAATGTAACTATTCTCCTTTCTATTTCTAGTAACAGCAGCTGCAGTGTTGTTTTTATCACATCATGTCATTTAGAGCTGTGATGATGATGATGATGATGAGAGTCATTTCTCACGCGCAGCAGATCAGTTGAGAAGAGTGAGTGAAGTGCAGTGTATGTGTGCTGAGAGGACAGGTACTCACCTCAGGTGTAATGCTGCAGTCTAGAGTCAGTCAGTGTGGCTCTGTGACGGTCCGATGCAAAAGCTACTCTAGCAGTGAGACACCACCCACTTCTCGTGTTTGCTCTCGCACCCGCATGTGTATTGTGCACGTGCGCGTTAAGTAACAGAGTGGAAATAAGGCAAACTCATATAAAGCTCCTCGTTCATAATATGATGCGATGTGCAGCTCTCACTTTCTCTCTGCGGTCATGAGGCTGTATAGTACGGTGCTCTGTGACGTCATCTGCCGCATGGGTCATTTCCATACCTGTCAACATTTGTGTACTAAAATCCGGGAGACCCGCCAGGGGGGCTGGTTGGTTGTGCGGGGCAAATATAAATCTGTTATAAATCGTTTTAATTACTTTAAATCTAACATAACATTTTCATGTCAAATTCTTAAATTTAAATCTAAGAGACAGATCACTGGGCCATGAATCCATGAATGGTTCATCTGCAAGGTATCATCTTAATTTAGTATTTAAAGTTTGCCACAGATCTCAAGTCAGACATGAAATAACTTCCATCTAAACGCGGCTTGAAAAGCACAAGCAGTTTGTCCCTTCACGCATCCCGTAGTTCGGTTGTTTTAACTTTGTTTATTAGAAAGCAGAATGTTTTTATTCAGTGGTAAGAGCATTGCGTTAAAAACGCAAGGTTGTGGGTTCGATCCCAGGGCATTGCACATACCTATGTGTAGGATAATGTAATGTAAGTCGGTTTGGATAAAAGCGTCTGCCAAATGCGTAAATGTAAAAAAAATCATATTATTTATGTAGGGACCTACAATAATCGTTTTGTGTAAGAGACTTCTATTTTGATTTTTGCTATGGTCGCCGCCATTTTTATTTGTGCGTAAGAGAGACGTAAAGTATGGCAGAGAGAAGGTGTGGGCTCCTGAAGTTTCTGTGATCTTTGGGTAGTTTTGACCGCTAAAAAGTAGCGTAGACCCATGATGCACAGTTGTACCGTTTGTTAACTTTGTTATGTGCCTAATCGCAGGAACGTTGAGAGTTACAAGACGCGATAGAGGAGTTTTCGTGTTATTAGTGTGAGTGAAACGCGCCTGCTAGCTGTTAGCACGAGATAGCTAACGTTAGCAGAGTCAATTACTCTCACGCGGTCTATTTTCCGTTTTGCTCAGTTTTTTTGGTTTTACTTGTTCAAACGAACGGTAAACGCTATTTATGTGTTATTGTGCGTTGCGTGGAGAAAGTGCCGAGTCGTCGGATGGGCTAAGCTACGTATCGTCGCTTCAATTTGGTCTGTGTCAGCTGGGGTCGCGGCCTTGCAGGATCTAGCTGTCAGCGCCAGGATCTCTAGGGCAATCGCTGGGAGAACATTGTGTACAGACGTAACCCTGCCATTCGAAGGACATCGTTCAGCGCCTCGTCCCTCAGGGAGGTGGTGGTGTGCTCTGTTTGCCTCATTCTGTTTTGCACTTTGGGAAACAGAACAACATTTCTCCGGTGAGTGAACTGAATTGTGAATTACCTCACTAAGTGAATTCCTATTCATGGAACAGTGAACGAACTTTGGATAAAAGATTTCATTAGCCGTTACTCTTGCACAGTTGCGAACTTGTAACCTGAGAACCCGTGCATGGAATAGAGGACAACCATTCTTTGATTTGATCTGCGAAGTGAATCATTGAACTTTATCGAACGTGATTGTGAATTGTGTTTCAAAATTCTCAAACCGGTGTGTAACCTCACTAGAACAGTGAGAGGGGATTTTGATTATTGTTGATACCCTGAACGGATACAGAGTTGTTTATATTTGTTGTTTATTTGTACTACTCCTTACACTCTTCTTATTGGAAAAGAGAAACAACTCTTTACAGCTAATTTAGTTTAAATAAATCCTTTATTAGAAGAGTTAAGCTGTGTGTAGTGAATTGAAGTCACTTTTACTAAGGAGTGGGGGCGTCTCATCTGTCATGTTAGATTTGGGGAGGGTGGGTTGTGCACTCCTACACTAGCTTTAGGCACATACACACTTCAGGTGGCTCCCTTGAATGAAGAAGATCCTGAAGCCCATCTCGTCATCTCTGAAGCTTCGTGTATCGTAACTAGACGGGTACCACATTCAGTTACCAGCTGAAAAGAGACCAAAAGCACTGGGTGGGAGGACCAAGCTCCTGTTGCTCACTCAGTCTTCCTTAGTGAAGTGTATAATACCCTCTACCCCCCACAAGGCGGTTGGCACCACACCGCCGCCACATATTGGCGTCACGAACAGGATACACCAGTAAGTAATACAAGTCAGTCCAGGTGCCAGGTGTTTAAGTGCAATTATGGCCGATCTGGACAAATTGAAGGAACAGTTTGAAGACATGCAAAGACGGTTCGGTGAGCAGGCTGGAATGTTGGAACAGGCCACAGCGGATCAAAGGGAAGCGCTGGCTCTTGCTGGAGCTGTTATTGACCAACAGGCAACTGCCCAGAGAATGCCATTGACCCTTTATATTCCGAGAGATCGTAAACTCCCTGAGTTTAGTGGTTATCGTACCAAACATGGAGAGATGAGTGTGGAGGAATAGACATGCTCAATGAAATCTGCTCTGAAAGTGATGAAAATACCCGAAGAGGACAGGATTGAATTTGTGAAACAGTATTTGAAAGAAGAAGCTAAGATGACGATTAAGTTTATGCTCAGTGGAAAATAATAATCTGTGGATGAGATCTTTGAAACTCTGGACGTTACTTATGGTGACAAACTTCCCATTGCAAACAGACTGAAAGAGTTTTATGACTGGAAACAGATGCCAGATGAAACCATTCGTTCATATGCCTACGATCTGCAAGAGAAACTAGGTACCATTCAGAATCGTGATCCCTCAAGAGTGCCCAATGCTGATGTTGTCCTGAAGGAACAGCTTGTGTTGGGACTCAAAGATGATTCTCTATGATGTGAGATGAAGAGAAGACTCAAGGTCAAAAAATATTTCACGTTTATTCAGTTGATGCAAGAAGCGATCATATGGTCGGAAGAAGTTGAGGTTCCAAGCAAGTTAAAGACCAATACTCGTCCAATACTCGTTCACGGGGCTCCGTCCATGCTATCGCCGCGCTGGATGGTTCCTCAACGAATTCGCTCATGCTGGAAAAGCTACAGGAGGCAATTCAACAGATAGCCACCTGACAGGAAGAACTTTTCCAGATGGTGACTAATAAAGGGAACGCCATACCTGCAGGAAAGGAGGTAAGATCAAGAAGTGTGCCCTTAAAGGACAGCGAAGGAAGATACATCTGCTACACTTGTGGAAAGCCGGGACACACTAGTCGTCGATGTTCTCAAGGAAAGTGCAAGTGGGGTGCACACCCTGATACACAAGAGTGAACTGGAAAAGTCCATGGAACAAGTTACCCCAGAGCTGGAAAGTTCAGGTCCATCTGTCATCAGAAGTCACACAGCAGACTGTGATGTGAGGGATGTTTCCAAAACTGTCTGTGAAAGTGCCTTTGGGGATTGTCTCAGCGTTGAAGTGAGGATTGCTGGTGTGAGTACCGTCGGCCTTTTGGACACGGGATCCGAGGTGACTACCATCTCTGAGTCACACTTTAGGAACCACTTTGGAGAAGTTGTGTTGTCGTCTGCCAACTGGGTTAGACTCACGGCAGCCAATGGGTTGGATATTCCCATTGTAGGATGTTTGGAAGCTGACATTGAGTGTATGGGAAAGATGTTGCAAGGAAAGTGTGTGTTCGTAATCAAAGAGAGCGGTTCCAATGGATCGGAGTTTAGGAGAGCACCAGGCATTGTTGGGATGAATGTGCTGAGTGACTTAAAAGACTTGTTCATGGCTACGGAGGGAGTGAAGAGAATGGATCGGTATGGCCGAGGAATCAAAGAGGCAAGAGTCCAAAGAGTGTTAGCTGATCTCAAGATCCAAACAGAGACGTTGAGTTGTGGAGACAAGATTGGCTTTGTGAAAGTGGCTGGAAAGCAAACTGTTACCATTCCGCCTTTCAGTGAACGCGTGTTGGAAGGTCGTTGCAGGTTGCCCCCTAAAATGAGCTGTCAAGTGTTAGTGGAAGCCTCACCTGAAGTCAGTTTACCCAAGAATGTTCTAATTGCCAATGTACTTACCAGGACTATTAATGGAAAAGTCCCAGTCAGAGTGTGGAATTCCAGTGAAAAGCCAATAAAACTCCCGCCACGATGTAGGATAGCAGCACTGTCTCAACTCAACTATATTTATATAGCACTTTTTACAATTTTCATTGTTACAAAGCAGCTGTACATAAGACATAAAACAGAAGACAGACACACACAATATGCACACGTACTAACACACATAGACATAGACACACACACACACACACGGACGTGCACGCACACACACAAAGACAAGTACGCACGCACACACACACACACACGCTCAGTGAGAGCACACATTTAAGATAAAGGAGAGAGAAGCACAGGTCAAATATAACAGACTATAAATTCCTATATGCAATATTAATTAAGTAAAACTCTAAAATTCTAAAGCAGCCCCCCGGCCAGGCAAATAGTGCAAAAACAGTATGCAAACGGTGGCGAGGAACCCAAAACTCTAATCGAGAAAAAAAAACTCAGGAGAACCCAGGCCCAACCAGGGATTCCAGTTCCCCTCTGGCAAAAGCTGCTGCCTCTGCACAAGCTCCAGAATGTTACGGCCTGGTCGGGTCATCTTCTGGCACGGGGATTGTTTTGTTTTTGTCAAGCACATGGCTGTCACCGAGCTTTCAGCTGGCTTCGTGCTTGTGTCTGCGTCATTTGCCCCACCCTCGTGTTTCCGTATGACTTCCCCTGCACTGGTGTTTTTCCACTCCGTGTTCACACGCCTGTTGGCATTTCACTCATTAGACATTATCGTTTCCTTAATTACTCCACACCTGGTTATGATCTCCTCGTTACGTTCTCTTTATAACTCCCTCAGTGTTTCTTGTCCAGTGTCTGTTCGTTGTGGATTATTCTGCCCCAGACTGCCCCAGGCGTAGCTGCGGCTCGCCTGTTGATGTTAAGTTTTCTGTTTTGTTTTTCTTGTCTGAAGTATCTCAGCCTTAGTCTAGTCTAGTCGTGTCTTGTATCCAGTCTTGTTCGCTTACCTTCCTTGTTCTCCTCGCTCCTTCTTTTGGTCTGCCTCTTTCAGCAGCTTGCTTTGGCACTCCGGTCAGTGATCACCATAGTCGGACGTCTTCTCTGGGAAGGATTCTCTTGCAACCTCTCCAGGCGCAGCATTTCCCCCAACCTGCCAGCGCGGACTCGAGTCGGGTGAGGTCGCCAGGCGCTTCCGCCCAACTCTCAGCACCGGCAATCTATCCTCGACTCACCGTGCTGACATCTACCATCTCAGGAGTGGACTGCTCGCGACCTGTTTAATTATTTCTCTGCATTCTGTTTGTGTTTAATAAAGACTGCTTTCTCCCGCACTTGGGTTCTCTGTGGTTCTGTCATGACAGAATGAACAGACCACTTACACGACCCAGCGGGACAGGATCCTATGCGGGTCGCGCTGCAACAACAGGGCGTCCTGCTAGGACAGCAGGCGACCCGTCTGTCCGCTGCCACCCAGGGAGTTGACGTCTTGCAGGCACAGGTGGCCGCTTTGCAGCATCAGCTCGCCGAGCTCGTTCGAGGGGCTGGCCATGCCGGGAACCCTCATCAATCCCCACCTCGCGGAGCCACTCACGAGCCGGAAACGCACGCCAACAGCCCTCCGTTGTATGATGGGGATCCTAACTCCTGTCGGGTGTTTCTGTCACAGTGTTCCTTGGTGTTTGCCCTCCAACCACGCAGGTATGCCACCGAGGAGACTCGGATTGCCTATATATTAACCCTTCTCACAGGACAGGCCCGCCAGTGGGGTATTGCTGTCTGGGAGGCTCAGGATCCTTGTTGCCGTTCCTTTCGGGAGTTCCGCTTGGAGATGACCAGCCTCTTCGACAGGTCGGCACGGGGCGACGAGGCAGCCGCTCAGCTCTCTCGGATTACTCAAGGGCGCGGCTCCATCACTGACTTCGCCATCCGGTTCAAGACCCTGGCCGCCACGTGTGACTGGAAGGCTGGGGCGCTGCGCGCACGGTTCCTCGACGGTCTTAGTCCGGCTATTGCTGATGAGATCGCGGCACTCGATCCACCCCTGGATCTGGAGGAACTCATTAACCTGTGCTTGCGGATTGAGAGTCGCATCAATGCCCGTTGCCGGCGCAACACCTCCCCACCTGCCTGGCGTCGTCGGGATCCTAATCGGCAGAACGGACGTGAATCTGACCGGAGCGCCGCTGCTGCACTCCAATCACCACCGGAACCCGAGCCAATGCAGATCGGACGCTCACATCTGACTTCCGTGCAGAAGCAGCAACGTCTCTCCGAAGGACTCTGTTTTTATTGTGGAAAGGCGGGCCATCAGGTGGCTCTGTGTCCGGTAAAAGCCAGCGCCCACCCGTAGAACGGAGAGTCCGGGTGGGCGCCATCACAAGAACCTCTTAGACTCTGCGCACCACACTGCCATTTCGCCTTACTTACGATGGACGTACCCATGCCGGTAAAGCCCTCATCGATTCCGGTGCAGAGGGGAACTTTCTGGATAGATCCACAGCACGAGCGTGGGGAGTTCCTATCATCCCCTTGCATCCACAC